>NC_047160.1:26704943-26784943 GCF_009819705.1 Hippoglossus hippoglossus
GATGACTTTTCATTAACTGGCCCTCGATGGCTCAGAATCGCTCTGTGGCTCTTGTGTCTCCGGTCTGACTCCTGAACGTCTGTTTCCCGTTTCATTAAAACACACGAAGCTGAAAAGACTCAAACGAGGCTCAGATAATTCAGGAAGGAAACTAATTACATCACACGCTCACCAACAGACTTTGTGAGACTATACTTCTGCTTTTTTTAGTTTTTCATTTACCCCAAACAAACCTGCCAAGTTATTTTAATTCACAGAAAAATGCTTTTAACAAAGGAAATGAAGTGTTTAGAATAAAATAAAACTTCAGTGATGACTTGGATAAAGAAAATATATGATGATACAGCACGAAGAAGCTGCATCAGTGCAGGAGCTGCATGTGAAGAGCGACTGCATCAAATCACCAAAACACTCTCGTCCCATTTCAGAGGCTCCTTTAAATGTGATTCTGATGTTCTTCAGTTCCAGAGCAACAACGGGTGGATCCGTTTCGTTCCAACCTATCCCAGGATTCATTGCAGTGCGCCAGTAAGCGACGAGACGTCCTGTGCACGTAAGAAAACAAGTTGAAAACCCATCTAATTTCCTCTGTGGGAGGAGAGTCCTGTGACTGGCAGCACCAGAACACACATTTCTTCTGAGGGAGGTTTGTTTCATGGTTCCCTCCACCTCTGCTGTTGTTAATTCCTGAGATCTGTCCTTTTCTCTGACATTTGCACAAATGCTAAAAAGGGCCGGGGCTGTTTGCCTCCGTCCATGATGGAGGACGAGGAGTCGGGCTCCGTGGCAGCTGCAGAGAGCGGCACATACGCATTCCACTCAGTCTCCCTCCACATCCACCAGACCCAGGAATGAAATCCATCTTTCTGTGATGAGACAGTGATTCGCCGAGCTCCATTGTGGCTGCAGAGAGGAAGCGGAGGGGGCGAATTTGCATGTAAATACACAAGGAAATGATTCTGCAGCAGCAGCGAGGCAGCGTCTCCCTTCTCTACCTGCTGATGTGCTTCCTCTGCCACTGGAAAACACACCGAGCTGCACAAACACAAAGAGTAAGATGCATTTACATTTTAGATTCCACCTCAGGTGATGCTCACAGGACTCAAACCACAGAGGAGGTAGAAATGATCCTGATGATTACGATGAAGGGAAGTGAAGGAGACGAAAAGGAAGACGAGAGGGAAACAAGCAGAAACACATTTGTTCCTTCACATTAAGGGAAGTGGTTCACTTTTCATCAGCGTTTCCCTCATTGCTCCAGATGTTTACTACCCACATCCCATGATGGTGTAAATGAGCTTCTACTGCAACGTGACACTTGTTTTAAAAACTGCAGTGGAAAACATATCCTTCTCATGAGAGTTTTTACTTTCAAAGGTTTAAATGTTCATAAAACACTTTGTTCAAACTGTCGGAGGTTCATCAAACACCTCGTCAGGCAGCTGAGCTACAACCAAGGGTGTCAGTCAAACTTCCTTTAGACTTAGTTTGTGGATGTAAAAGCTCTGCAAAGCTCAAAAAAACAAAATACATCACCCACTGGAGGAGCAGAAACATCATGTCTGCTTTAAGTTGAGGAGTCAGGAGGTGTTTCAGATTCCTGGTTCCATCCTGCAGCTGAAGGTCGGACAGGTTTCAAACAGATGAGAGTCGCTGGTGAAGATTTAACTCCACGACTTCTCCAGCGTCTGTACAACATGTTACCTCTCGGGTTTCTGATGAGAGACAATGCACAGAGCAGAACCCAGAGACCAACTCATGACACACACACACACACACACACACACACACACACAACCACACACACACACACACACACACACCCCAGCAGGAACAGACGACGTGTTCACATCCCCGAGCCGTCAGAAGGTCACAGAGTTTGACGGGCCTCAGTTAAAGCCCCTGTGTCAATGTTTAATTACACCACAATTACACGCATCAAGCCGAACAGCTCCATCAAGGACTGCTGCGTGATAATCGATGTTCCAACCAGTCGTACGCTCGCTCTCTGCGAACTGAGGCTGCTCTACTCCTCGCAGATGAAGAAGAGGAAAACAGCAGGGTGTGGTGAAAGGGGGGGGGGGGGTGAGGGGAGGGTAAAGACGACAGTGCGAAGAGAAAATCCTCTGACGTGTCCCTAAAACGCCTCAGAGTTGGTAATTATCCACATTTTCCATATTCATTTCTATATTAATTCACCTTAATGCCAAAATATTACAGCCCTAATCTGGTGCTAACGTCTACCTGTCATGGCCGTCGCGCATGTGATTATGTCACCGAGCGGCGGGGGGGGGGGTGGGGGGGGGGGGGGGGGGGGGGGGGGGCGCAGAAACCCAGCTGCCATGTTGATTCAGGAAAGCGAGGCCGAGCGGAGGAATCCTCCCAGAGCTTCCAGTTGATCCTGTGAAATACCACCGAGAATAAAATGCACCTGACGGAGGTGAGACACCGTTTCACCGTCTTCGTGGGTGTTTCCTGAAAATCACTTTTTTAGAAGATGAACACGACTTTTCATCTTTCACCGAAGGTTGTTGATATGATGTCGGGACGTAAAGCTTCATTAAACTTCTTCACAGGTCGAGTTGGTAAACGTAAAATCTACAACCAATAAAACAAAAAGAAACCAGGCCCAGAAGAAACGATGGAAGTTCCATTTTCTTTTGGGATGTTGACACAATCGTCCAGTTCATTCAATACTCTAATAAAACTAAAACTAATAAAACTGAGGCTACATTCGTTTTCGAACGTCTACGGAAAAACTCCCGGGCGGCGTTTTATTCTGGACGGGTAGAAACTGAGATGTTTGGAAACGATGACGCTGACACTCAGCCACTTGCTGATTGGCTCTTTTCAGTCGGGGGGCGTAGCCTTTGCTGATTCGTCGACTCCTGTCACATCATCCATCTTCATTTAGAATCACGGTTTACGCATTTTTAACTTACAACTCTTCATCGTCAAAGGGAAACTGCTTCGTGTTCGGTCTGAACTCAGTGAAATCAGAACCAGTTTGTTACTTATAGATCGTTTCTCTCTCACAAGAGGGAAATGCAGAGTAATTCATAACAGGAGATTAATCTGAACTTCTGATGTGATCAGGTCTCAGCAGGAAACAGCTGAGAGTCCCGGCTCGGATTCATCATCACCGTGTTGGACAAGTTAATGTTTAATGTGTGAAAAGTGTAATTGTCAAATCAATAAAAGGAAACTTTGCGTCAAGAGGAAGCTGTTTGAATGTGATAAAACCACAAAGTGTGTGTGTGTGTGTGTGTGTGTGTGTGTGTGTGTGTGTGTGTGTGTGTGTGTGTGTCATCCTGATGAACCGTCATCCTACATTTGTTTCCTTCATATCTTTGCAGTAATGTGACGGAGCTGCTGTCTGGCGGTGTTACTGTTGTGACCCTGAGTCGTGTGTGGAAGCTGCACTTTACCAGGGAAATGTGAAAGTAGAGCAGCAGCCGGATGGAGCTGAAGAAATCCCAGCAGGTGAGGAGCTCCGGCCTGTCGGCGCTCCATCAGGTGATTGATCGATCTTATTGATGAGTCAAGATTATCATTCAGCCGCCGCGTGATGTGGCCAAACGTCTGATTAACCAGCGGAATGGAGGCCGGCCAATCCCGGCGCTCCTCTCCAGCAGCAGTTAAAGGCCCCTTATAGATTTTTCTTGAGTGTCGTTACTCTTCAATCACTGAACTACGTCATCAAGAGGCATCAATCAGCGCCCAGCAGGGCCGCCCGTAATTATAGAGGGCCACTTCCTGCCACTGATTTCTCCCAGGGAGGCGGCGGCTGTAATGTCAGAGCTGCGGACGCCAAACCCTCAGAGCTGCCAGAGCCGCAAAGTGGCGCCATGAGCCAGGTGGTGATATTTTGAATACCAGTTTCAGGCGAAAAGAGGAAAAACTGCTTCCGGCCTGTAGAGAAGAGTCGTAAGAGTGGAAACTGGAGGTCAAAGGTCAAACTGTTATTATAACAACCTTAATGTATCCTTGACGAAACTCTCCCAGTTATAGAACAAGCAAACAAAGAAGTCAAACGTCTGGATCTCACAGGAAGGAAGATTTCAGTTTATTCCGATCCATGATCTCATTTCTTCGCCCGTCTCCTCATGAATGGACAGAACCCCAACATCAGCCTGAAGACACAGGTCAAACATTCGATACCACACTTTGCAAAAAGCTCAGAAGACTCGACCTTTTCCATCTGAGGTCCACGCCGCCTGATGGGCCCCTGCCTGAGCAGCGGGAGGCCCCACAGTGGTTCCTCCATCATCCTCCACCTGGAATACAGCTCATTGTATTAGAGCTGCTTCCTTCCACCTCAGAGCAGTGAAGTCAATTCAGATTCGACTCATGTGTTAACAAGCGTCACAAGTATTTCAACATGTAATATTTGAACTGAGGATGTCAGCTCATGGTTTTATTGTGTTTTTATGCCTCTTTGCCCGTGACAGCCTTCGTCCATCAGTATTTTACGTACGCGTTTTGTGAACATATCTCAAGAACGTCTTGAAAGAATCACTCGTTTTCATGCTCAAAAGGTCAAGACGACCTCACGTCATTAAGAAGGTGACACATCACGAACACCTGTAGAAACTATTACATCTGGTTCAAACATTCACTTGGATTCAAGGATGATCTGATCAGCATCTGGTGGTTAGAGGTCAGTGTGAAGATTCGTAGATGAACTGATTAGTGATCGAAGGTCACGTTCAAGGTCGTCTCCTTGGGATCAGCTCCGGAGCCGCAGGGGGTCTGTCAGAGAAGAAGTCGAGGTTTGTTCACCAACGAGAGAGAAACACGCTGCATTGATCATAGGTCTCACAACGTCTAAAATAAAAAAGGCATCAGCATATGGACACGTAGGATATTTTCTGATTCATATTTGCTTTTAATTTGATATTCAACCATAATAATGTCCACATTTTACCAAATTCTGAATTAAAGATGGCAGAAATAAGCTCTCACTTGTAGGTGTGAATATGTCGGGGCCTTAAATTAAATTAGTTCAATTTACCTTTTCTATCTTATTAAACCTGAGGATTTGTGTCCAACTCGTCTGATCCTCTGACGGCTGGTGTTTCTATGCAAGTGTGTGTGTGTGTGTGTGTGTGTGTGTGTGTGTGTGTGTGTGTGTGTGTGTGTGTGTGTGTGTGTGTGTGTGTGTGTGTGAAAAATTGAAATTATATATGGAACAAATAAACACGACTGTTAGATGAAGCCCCGCCCTGATTTTCTACTGTATTTATCAACAGTGAACTGATCAATAATTGACCAGGACTCATTCATTACTTAAAACCAGTGAGAGAGGGGGGGGGGGGGTTGTTGTAATGGGGTTGTGTTTGTCTCTGGAGAGGTCATCAGTGTGTGTGTGTGTGTGTGTGTGTGTGTGTGTGTGTGTGTGTGTGTGTGTGTGTGTAAACACTCCTGCTGACTCAGCAGGTCATGTGACAATGAGGTCCAATCCCAGAGCAGCTGACCAATCAAACCTTGTTTTCCTGCCCAGTTCAGGCCGGCGTCACTCGACAAGAGAGGCAATTAATCTTAAAAAGAAAAGCGGCAGGCGTCCCGGGTGACAGAGGGGATTCTGGGTAATGAGGGTGCAGTACATTTAATTAGCTGCAGGACTAGAGACTTGATGAGCAGATTGAAAGATGGAAGCTGGATTGAGAGGACGATGTTTTCATTAACACGATTCCAGGTTTGAACACATCAGCACATGGACGTGTTAGGACGAGGACGAAGACTTCTTACCTGAAGACGTGCAGATTTCACGTATTTAACTTTTGATACCTGGCGTAGCTGCTGGATTTCTCATAAGCAAAAATCCATCCATTCACTTGTGTCCCCGTCAATCAGCTTCCTACGAGAGGAACTACTGACGGCTACGTGTCGACAGCGAGAAGCGGCAGTTGGTGGCGGCTCCCACAGACGATAACGTAGATGCTGTTCTATCATCAGCTTTTGATGTCATCTGGAGTTAGAGCCTGTGTAGTCGTGGTCGTGGGGTGGAGCCACATTAATGATGTCACACACGCCCTCGACCAATAGCAAGTCAGTCATTAGTGTGATAAGAACCAAAAAAAGACAGATAATCTTTGAGAAAAATGTATTTAACATCTTCTTTGATTATTTTGTCTGGTCCATGTCCCATCTGCCAACATGGAGGAGACAGGGTTAATGACCTATACTGCAGCCAGCCACCAGGGGGATCAAGAGCTGTGACTTTGTCCATGATGTAAACATTCAGCCATAATGATCCACCACATAAACAAAGCTTTTAGTTTTTTGCAGATTGTTTGGAGACATTTGCTTAAAAACCTTTTGCTGCATTCGGATGAAATTCACTTTCTGAGCAGGTGTCGGAGATTTTATAACCATTTCATTTCCACATGTTGGAATAAAACCGCACACACACACACACACACACACACACACACACACACACACACACACACACACACACACACACACACACACACACACACACACACACACACACACACACTCGGGCTGAGTCAGGCGGTGACAGTAATAAGGGCCTCGGGCTGCGAGCAGGTGATGCGGCGTCACATCCAGCCACGGAAACATGCAGCGAATTAGATTCATCCCAACAGAATCTCCTTCCACTTCAACCAGCCATTTATTCCTATTTCATACGAGACGAGCGGGGAGGATGACACTTCAGAGAGCGAGCGCCTCCCTCCCCTCGCTCGCTCCCTTTCATGCACACAGAACTCGAGAGGAGAAGGAGAGATCTTCCTCTTCTAACTTATTCTGATGGCGTATCTTCTCCCCATCAGTCACGCATGGCTGCTAATCCTCTGCTATGCTTCTACAGAAGAAGAGGGGAGAAGAGAGAGATGGAGGGAGGGAGGAGGGGGAGATGTGACGGAGTGTATTTGCATTCAGGGGGAAACTTAGAGAACGAGGGATGAATCCTCGATGGGGAAAAGCCATTATCAGCTCGCAGGTTGGCTTGACAGTGAGGAAAAAGACGGGAGAAGGAGAAATGTCCCGGCTGCTCTCGGGCCGCGTCGAGCTCAAGAGGCGAACGCTCACTCGGCCCGTGAGAGAGCCGAGAGCTTTTCACGCTTTTTCAGGAGGTGGCGATACGACGTGAGGAGGACGCGGAGGTGGGCGGCAGCGGTTCGGACGGTTTTCAGATTCAAACCTCCAGAGGTCGAGCTGCCAGCGGCCTGACAGGGGTTGTTTTAGGATGATCGGCTCCAGATTGGTGCTTAACGGCTCAACAGCAGCTTCACGCCGCCGCCGAGCTCGATGTGCACCTTACATCTCTATTCCTGTTTAGTATCACACATCCAAGACTTGTCCAGTTTTACCTAAAGATGGACGACAGGACAGCTACCAGAATACAAAGCCTCTGGATCGCCCCCTGGTGGCTGGCTGCAGTATAGGTCATAAGCCCCCGCCTCCTCCATGTTGAGATTTGGGACATTGATCAAACTAAACGTTTTCTACACAACATTTGCTGATGCTAATGATTTTGTTGATGTTTTTTAGCATCAGAGTTTCGTAAACCTGTTTATTCTCTGTCCTGATGCTTGATCACAAACCAGTTCAGTCGACCTTTCCTTGACCCTACGTCATTATTTATAAACTAATTCTGTGAATTCGATGAAAACCTTCCTCTTGGGTTTGAACCAGTTCTTTTAGAACAGACGTTTGCACTCGACGCTGACGAGCTCAGCAAAAAGGTTCTTGAAGGAACGCAGGCCGTTGGAAATGTTGACATATCAGACAACACCTCATGAGAAGCTTCTCCACGATGGTCACAACCTCAACCACTTCCTTCTTCTTCACCTTTGGTCCAACTTCTCGGATGATGTGCGTCCAGCCTTGAACCTCAGGAAGTCAGTGATGTGCACGAGCCTGCTGGGTCATGCTCGGGTCGGACTACGACGTTATTTACTGGTTCTGAAGAAACACAGGATTAAAATGATGATTAGAACAAAGTAACTCAATTCATCCACATCCAGAGGTTTTTGAAAAGGTCAAATTAGAGTTCAATTAAATTACTGAACCGTTGAATGTGTTTCTGTGATCAAGGAGTTAAACTGATTGTTAATTTAACTCCACCCACAGTCCATTTGTCAGTCTGTGGTGCATCCCATCATGAGTATGCACCAGGCGAACCACCTGATGGTAAATGTCACAAGTTGCATTTGATTTATCCACAACGAGGTCGGGAGATCGAAGAAACGCAGCTGGAATCCAGACAGGACAAGTGAGGAGAGGTTTCATATGAATCAGATCCTGGTTTCATCCGCCACAAAGTCAATTCTTTATAACACTACACAGAGCAGAATTTAAAAAAAGATCATTTAATATATATATATCCTGTACATTGTAAAGTTCCTCAGAGGCATCATGTCTGCAAAGTTCCCCTTGATCACGTCTCCTCCAGACTTGGATTCAGTTAAAAATATTCAAGATGCTCCAGAAAAGTAAAGTTTCTGCAAAACAGAAGCAGTTTCCCAGCGTGAGAAGAACATTTCTACAGTTTGTCTAAATGCTTCCTCCACCAGCGACAGTAAATCTACACTGAGTGACTGATAAATGCTTCTGCTCCAACCGAGAGAGAAACGCTAAGTACTCCTGTTAGTGTGTGTGTGTGTGTGTGTGCAGTGTTCAGGGCCCCCTCATGCTCTCTAATGGACCAGGGCCTTTGTGTGTCTCTACCCAATGTCGACCATCTCTGGTTAAATGTTGTCAGCCTCGCTCACAAATTGAAATAATAAAAGCAGAATGAACTCCAGGTTATTTCCCGTCTCTCCCGCTGAAACCTCTGCACCTTCATTTGAGCCCAGAACGGGGACGAGGCTCGTTTTTCGGGAAGCGGGACGACAATTAAAGCTCATTTCGTCTCCTGTGTGGCAGCGGGACGAATTGATTTCAGTCCAGTTCATGAATTCATAGATGATGAAATTGCCAATAATTGCTTCAGCACGAGGCGATGCAGAAAACATTCTCCTCCATCGGCGGCTCAGAGGCAATGTTCCTCCGCTGGGTTTTTCCTCTCGCCGCTCTCAAATGAAAACCGCTGCAGATTGTTTCCTAACGAGGCCGAGCGAGCGCACGCGGGGAGAGACGAGACATCTGCGTTCGTCTGGTGTTCTCTTCTGCCGGTTGCCGTGGTAACCATGATAAGCCCCGCTTCCTCTTGACCACCGAGCCACTTAGGAGCCGCTCCATCATTATCCCAAGGTGCTTTTCAATGAGGAGGGTATTGTGGAGGTACGGCGGCCGACTGCCGCTCTCCACCTCCTCTTGTGCATGAGATCGTGGTGCGAGCGCCGGAATGTAGGGACGTCAGCGAGGCCAACACGGAGGCTCGGAATATCAAGCAGCGTCCCAGAGTCACTGCAACACAGGATTTTACAAGTAAAAGCATCTGGAGCTGTTTATACTTTCAGATCATCTGCTGCTGCTGCTGCTCGGAAAAATCAACCTCTTATATTTCATCCAGCTGCTCGTGTGAAATTAATGCAAACTATCAGATGAGGGGAGGATTGTCAGTGCATGTTGAGTCTTATCCACAATATCGATTGTTGAACTGAATCGGAACAGATCTCTTGTTCTCCCCTGGATGTTCAGCTCTTTACTCCGAGTGTTAAATAACTAAGAAATCAAATGGATATTGTTGTTCAGAGGTAAGATGTCGGATGATTGGGAGGAAACGTCCTGTTTGAATTTAACCATCTTCTGTTCATTCACATGCAGAGTTTCACACTTCAAGACTTTAAGATCCGAGTCATAATTATATTTTTCCTTCCACAGTTTTACAGTGTTTGATTAATTTTTTATTACCATCATAAAGTCTTTCATGTGACTTTATTTGTATTCACGCCCGTCAGTGTGTTCTGCTCTGGAATCTGTTCTCCTCCTCTCGGCTGCTGTTAACAAACCAGTTAAACTCTTTCAAAAACCAAAACAGACAGAAAATGATTCGGATTCTTTTGAGGCTGACGGGGAAAATAAATAAACGGGTAAATGATCAGAAGATTGATCAAGTTCCAGAGACAAAGATGATGCTTTAAAAACGACTCTGAGGAAATTACAAAGACACATTTTGGCTGCAGCCACACGAGCGGTTTGTTTTTAATATGTAAAATAGATCAAAACTGTAAAACGTTGTAGTTGAGCTGGAGAAGAAAAAATAGTCTAAATGATTTCCTGTTAAATCAAACTGTTGATCTGAGTTTCAGCCACTTCAACCTTTTCCCCTCTGTGGTTTTACAGTGTTAACAGAACATACAGTTTGTTTTAATGCAGGATTTTCTCAGATGTTTAACTTTTGTTCCGCTTGTAGAAATAATGATCCAGAGCGATTAAGAGATTAAGGAAGTGAGAGACGGAGGACAAGTGCAGTTTGGGTAAATTGAAAAAAGACGGTGAACAAGAGGCTCTGGGGTTTAGTTTTTAATTTCCGGGACATGTTGTGTTTAAACTCTGCTCAACTAAAATGGCCGATGGAATCTGCAGACGACTTCTTGCCGGACACAACAAGTTCACCGTCTGAATTTGTGTCAGAAAAGCAAATTACACATTTCGTCCGTCACTATTCTCATTAAACAGAGTTTCTTCTTCTTCAGATATGAATGCAAACAGAAGGAGGAACTGCTCTTCTTGTTTCAAAGGCTTTAACCTGAGAACATGGCTCCGAAATGAAAAGATGCTTCATGATGCAGACCAGCGATGATGGGAAATGTTGAAGTATCATAACAGAAGCTTGAAATGATCGTATGCGACCGGATTAGGATTGATTATATATATATATATATATATATTTATTTGATAATAAAAGTATTGATTGATGATTGGTTAATTGATCAATTAAATCAGTGGTTATTGGATCTGAACCTAAAAGGAAACTGTGGCCCTCAAATTGGTCCAAACACACACACACATACTCTCTCTCCTCTATTGTTGGTCATTAGTTTTAATTGACACCGTCTCCCTTCATGTCGACCCCCCCCCCCCCCCCCTCCTCCTCTGACAGCGGCTGTCGGCAGATCGCCGCGGTGACGTGTGCGACAGGAAGTTATGTCAGGAAGTTGGTAGTTTAGCGAGGTGGATGGAAGGTGACCCGTCAGGCTGCCCGTCGTGTCCGGCTGCTGTCAGGACGCCTGACCTCCCCCTGCTCTGGACATGACAGAGAGGACGGCTGAGTGTCAGCTTAACTGCTCCGCCTGTCATGTCTGTCACGCCCGGCGATACAGGAAGTCATGTTTTCTGAGCAGTTGAGGCTTTATTTATTTCTTTACCTCCTCGGCTGTGGAGAAGAAGAGAAGTGAAGGACATCAGATTTCAACCTGGTCTCAACTTTCTCCCTTTGCGGTGCGGCGCCACGGAGCAGCTGGCTGTCACCGGGACGACGCCTCCTGGCAGCTCCCTCTGCAGCTCGTAAAGGTTTTATAGGAGCGAGACGAGTTCGGACAGAGAGTGAGGCATGAAAGCACATTTCTTATTATTTATGTTTCTTAACATTGTGAGGAATCTCTCACGCTCGTAAATATCAGACTTCACAGTTAATGAGTTCCTCCCCTTACGAACTGTTCTGCCTGGTTTCATCTCGACATTCAGAAACTGGAAAATCACTGACGACTGCAGAAAACATCACAAACACATGAAGACGTGAACGACATGACATCAGGTTCTTTTCATGTTTTCATTGACGTTTCAGTCTCGTAGCAGAATTTTGGAAATGTTGAGTTTGGGCAAAGGAAGAAGTCATTAAGTTTTAGAGCAGATTCGATTAAAGGAGCTGATCCAGCTATTTTAACATACAACATGTAACTCCAGCCACTAGGGGTCTCTCAATCAAAAGCCGCTTGAATTTAATAAGAATGTGAACAAAGCTGCAGATTCAGTTAAACATCTGAACCGAAGCCGAGATGATTTGTTGGAAACTTTTTTTTTCTGCTGATGTGGTTATTTTGAAAGTGTCTCAGCGACTGATTTAACGTGTTCAGTTTCCTCCGGATGCTTCAGGGAATCGACTCCGCGACGCTCAGCTCGTACTGTTCCACCGAGAAGAATGAATGTTTCTTCATTAGAAGTCAAAGCCTCCACAGTATACATTAGATAAACCAGCACTCAATACACCTCAGGTGTGCACTTAATTCTTCTCTCCTCCACCAGCAGCGTCATTAAAACTCCATTACACATAATAAAGGAAGGGGAACGTCTGAGAGCCAGAATATATGGTTCGGTCCTGTGAAGAGCTGCTGGGCCACAACAACGATCCAACAGCAAACCAGTAAGAGAGGAGTCGAGGTGGATTCATGAGAAACATGCATATGAATCATGGGTTTTGTTAATTAAGGTTGAGAAAGAGGCAAAGATTATAGAAGATTATTCTTTTCATTCAGAGACTTTGTGTTTGCTTTGAAATTAGTTTGTTTGGTTGATGAATGAAATGAGCATTAAAATGAATAAATAATATGCATGTGGAAGTTTGAGAAACGGGCGCGGGGGGGGGGGGGGGGGGCTGATTTAAAGACTCAGCTCAAACCCTCAGGACCTGATCACACATTTATTATAGAAATATCAGAGTGATAGATTCTGTCGGTGGAACGTCACGATTAAAGAGCTCGAGGGAATTCAAGCTCTTAGAACTTGTGCTGCGGCGGAGAAACTAAACGAGAGGCAGGTTGAGGTTTGTAATGAGGAGTCGCTGCAGGAAGAGGAAGCTTAAAGAAAACAGGACAGAAACAAAACAAGGAAATAAATGATGGATTCTTCTTTCGTCCTCGTAGGGAAATCGGTTTGCAACAATCACAGATTCCACACGGACGTAACGACACTGACACTGTTCGCTCTGTAGCAACAGTGAACCTGTAATCTACCAAATCCACTGGAACAACACTGTACTTTATATTTACATTTATTTGTTCTTTGTTTCATGTGCAGAGGAAATGGAGCAGAACAGCGAGTTCTTCTTGTGCTAATTGCCGACACAGTTCACCTCAAACATTGGTGAACATACATGATGTGTCAGTGGAGCATGTGATGGAACTGGAACACTCGGGAGCTTTTTGGCAGTTTGTGATTCTCTGAATATAAAAACTCCAGATTTCTAGGTACGTGGAGGTTTATTTATTTTCTGTGAGTGAAACATCAAGAGGATAAAATCCATGGGCTCAACAACACGACTCGCTGCAACCTGCCAAGGAGAAATGCTAATGACTCTAATTACAGAACATGGATGTTATCCTCGGTGGGATGTGAACCACAAATGGACGAGGATGAAGGTGTTATTTTGGCGTCGATAATTGCATGTTACCATTTTACTGTGGACGAGAGCATTAGCTGAACTCTTTGAAGCGCCCTGGCCGAGGTCTCTTCCATAAAACCCATTAGCTTCTGTGTGATGGTAAACCAGGAGCGCCGGATAACACCGGCCCCATCGACCCTGAGCACAGCCTGAGTGTGTGGAGAGCCTCAGATGAGAGCTGCCGCTGAGCAGTAATTACATGACAACCTTTAAATAACTGCCGCCTATAGCTGCCATTTGATAATGTGTCTGTGGCGGGTTGTTGGAGAATATGTCCAGGAGTGAACGAGGGGGAGCAGGGATTCATCACGGCCGCGTGGCAGGAGAAAATCCACCATTAACACCGGGGAGTGAACTACACGTCTCTGCTGGTGTAAACACTTTCTCTACAGATTTTGTGATTTTCATGGTTTGGTGTCGGCTGGAGAAGAAGCAGCACATCGAGAGTTATCCAAAGATACGAGACTAAAAGTAGAAAATGTCTTTCATCAACGCTACAGATAAGTCTGGACTTTAACTTCCTGGTTTGGGTCGAACTCAAACACATTGATCTGACCAGAGTCCAATAAGATGCAGTAGTTTAACAAATTAAAGGCACAATGTTATTTTCTGCCTCAAAATCTAAACCGAACCCAAAGATGGAGTCTGATGATGAAGCGAAGCAGCGAGGGATGATGGGAGTTGTAGTCTTCATCATGAGTGACACTGACACAAAGAGGATGTGACGCCACCAACAGGCGACTGAATGAAACGTCTCCTTGATTAAAACTACAGATTTCTGCAGGTTTGAAAATATGTGAGACGTCTGTGACATGAACCTGGAGAACGCCATCATCATGTGACTCTGCGTTCTTCGTCCACTCCTCCTGAATATAATAAACCAGAGGGTCTCAGAGGCTGGGGAGTCAAACCGGAGCCGTGACCTCACCCTGACGAGACGAGGCCGCCGTCTCTGCTGGATTGAGCTTCTTATCTGTGATTGGTGATGGGACGACAACACATAACCGCCGTTGTTCAATTCCACCCGGTGTGACCTCGGCGGGGGGTCAACATGTGAGGTCACAGGGTCTTTGTTGAGCCGGCGGTGTAAAGCAGCTGTTGTCACCTTGTGTCGCCACCGCTGCTCAGTCGCCGCCACCGCTCCCCTCTGGCTCCGACACGGACTGAGTGGTGTGTCATTGAGCTGCGAGCTTCATTCGACTGTCCATCAAAGCAGAAATCTGACGGGCCCCTGTCTCTATGGTTAAACCCAGCACCCCCCCCCCTCCCCCAGGGGCTCAGAGTGCAAGGTCAACTGGCAAGTGGTGCGCCGGCGACCTTGGTGGGATGGGGTATAATATGAATACAATCATGCTGAGTGGCGAAATAATGGCGCCGTAAATTCAATAAACAGCCTGGCGGACCTGACATCACCTTCCTTTCATGACATCTTTTTCTGACAGGACAAAGTAATACAGCGCTCCCCCGAGAGTCCCTGAAAACAGTCAATTTCTCCACACTAAATGTCAAGGCAGCCATGCATGGAAATATGAAAATGGAGGAGCAGAGGAGGAGGCACTTAACGGAGACGAGAGGACAGCAGCACCTGCTATCAGCAGGAATCCCACTCTCCAGCTGTCTGAGCATCTGAACTCTGGAGGAGAGAAAACCGTTAACCAGACACCGAGCGGAGGATGAGCGGCGGCGGCGGAGAGGAGCCCTCAAGAAACAAAACAAGCTGGCAGCCATTTTTTGGACTCTGGCCTTTTATTTGAGCTGCAGCTCGAGGGAAGTCATTTGTAAAAGGTTCCGTCACCTCGGAAATGTCTGAGAATAAATATCTGCATGTGGTTGTTCCCGTCACCTCAGGACCTGAGAGCAGCTTCTGCTCCTCAGCCAGTAACTATGGCAACGGGTTAAAAAACACCTCCGGGTCTGCTCAGTCCTCACAAGTGTTTCTTTTATGGAAGAATCATTTGTAACGTTCTACTCGATTTGATGCAGTTTCCAGATGAAAGACTGTCGGATACTTCTGACTTTATTAATCTGATCTTTTGCTGCAGTCACATACTTTACATCTTCCACTGTCTGATTTTAAATTGATGCATTTATGTTCTTTACTTCTATAACTCAACCAGAAGAATGATATGAATAATGTCTGTCTCTGTGTTTCTGAGACGAAACCAAATTTTTCTTTCTTGACGCATGTTCCAACGGACAAGTGTGAAAACATATCCTCATTGGCCGAGGTAAGGATCATGTGATCCTTCAACCAAACGTATGACTGAAGGTTTTATTCTCATCCCTGAAAAGTGAATTCAGAAAAATTGCACAGTCTTCATTATAAACCGTCGTATTCTCTCGTTCTCTCTCGTTCTCTCTCTCTCTCTCTCTCTCTCTCTCTCTCTCTCTCTCTCTCTCTGTCTCTCTCTCTCTCTCTCTCTCAGATCCCCCCCCCCTCCCAGCTTGTCCTCATTCAGGCGAGTCGGGTCTTCAGCGCGGTCGTAAACCTCTCAGCTGCTGCTTGGAGAACCGCTCAGCTTTGATGGACACTGCGTGTGGAGGTAAAGCTGCTCTGACGCCCGTAAAGGAAACTTCCATCATGACTGGATCTACATTTAACAGGGTCAGTTCAATGAAAGCCCACCACATCTGTTTCACCACCCACATCTGCCCACAAAGCTGATTCAGTTTTATACACAGAGGTTTTTAAGATGCTGAACCGGAGACGTCTGCTCCAGCTCGACAGGAGGGGAACGAGCTGTACGTTCAGGATCTGACTCTCGTGATGATCTGGTGCGAGTCTCTGTTTCTGGTGCGAGTCTCTGTTTGTGTAAAAGTCGTCTCACTCACTCTGTTACAAAACGAGGCAGAAAAGCAGAAGCTGTGACGCGGCTCTGACCTTGTGAACCTCTGCGAGCTCAGCTGGCGTCTCACTGTATGTTGTGACAGATCTGCTGTATGTTTGCACGGATCTGTGACTCGGGGAGCTTTTTGTTTTTTGAGGGCCCTCGCAGCTCTCTGATATTTCACTGCTACATTACTCCTCATGTTTTCTCCTGTAGAGCCACGGGCCCGACTCGCTGCAGCGCCGCTCACCCCCCCACCACCCCCCCACCCGGGGGGACGCCTCCTCCACTGCGTCCAGACTTGTCACAGCAGATTCTCATCAAATTACCAATGTCCTGCATCGGGGTAATTGCTTGCCAAACCCACTCTACTGATGCAAATTTAAGGGGTCGCCTGTGATGGAGATAATGCCAAATTGGTTTTGAGATTTTGAGATGTCTACTCAGCATGGATAGATAGATATGTGGGCCCTTTAAATTAAAGCAAAGAACAAATGAAATAAGGCTGTGCAGAGAATGCTGATTTGGTTTTACTCCACATCACAGACATCTCTGCTCCCTGCAGCTCGCGGCATAATAACAGTGACGTCTGGACTCGTGATGCTACATAACAAACACATGCACTGCAGTCATAACACCTACTCCCGTCCCGTAATGTCCAATTGTCTCCGCTAAGTAGCCATTACCCACAGCCAGGCTAATGGCCGCAGTCCAGCTCGGCCGCGGTGTGACCCGACTCCTAACGAGGCAGAAAGAAGTGTCTCACAACGGCGTGCCGGCCTCGGCGGTCGCCCGGGCCGCCGCGGGCCTCTCTGATGCTGATGTCACCTGATGGGAGAGGCTCGCCGGCGCTGGACGAAGCACTCGATTGGCTCACCCAGGGGGAGCGATACCGGAGCAGCTCATTTCATGAGGATTAAACTCTGGAGGCTCGCAGGAGTCGAGCTGAGGGTCTCTGGGGGAGAAGGGGGTTTTAATTTCAGAGCGGCCAAGTTGGTGGTTTGGTAATGAAGGGGGGGGGGGGGGCAGCTCATGGGTGACTTGGCAATGACGATTAAAGAGTGGTAATTAAAAGGGTTAAGGAGGAGAGCGCCCCCCCAGGGAGGAGGAGGAGGAGGAGCAGCAGGCTCAAGGGCGACGGCAGAGTTCGTCACGGCAACAAGATGGAAGTGATGTCATCAAACTGAGCCACAGCGACCTGCAGTCGACTGGTCGCACGATTCCACTGATCAGTGAATCATCATAGAATCCTGTTTATTGAAAACTGGAATTAATCACTTTTCAATTATGTGAGATTTCTTAAAAACCTAATTGCCTTGTTTTGAGTTTTTCTGCCAGTTTTCTTCTAAATGAACAAAACGAAGGAAGTCGAGTTTAAAACCTAAACGTCAGAATCGATGTGAGCTGAGCTTCATGGTTAATTAAACACCGGTATGTTCCTCCATTACCGGGCGGGGATCCACTAATTCAAAGATAATAAGGTTTGTCCTGCGAACGACAGCAGAGACGAGGTCCACGGCCTCAGTCACACGTCACGTCCCAGCGCCGGTCGAAGGCCGAGGAGCTCGCCATGTTTGAGTGAGCAAACATTTCAGAGGCTAATGAAATATTTTGTCATCCTGCGTCGTCCCCCTGGACTTCCCTTCATACCTTTGTCACTTCACTTCCTGTGCCTTCACAGTGAATGCTCAACGCCGCCGCTGCGGGACTTAACAAGCCTGGAAAATAATTAAAATTCAACCAAATGATGAAACACTTGCAGCAAAGCGTCCTTGAAGGGTCGACAGGGCCTGTTCTGAACGCAGCACGGCGAGCAGGGGGGGAGGGGAGAGGAAAGGCGAGTGTTCCCCCCCCTCTTCACAGAGAATAATGTTAAGCTGCTGCTCCCAGCTTAAGGGCCTCTTAAATTGGAAAGGCGCTGGCCTATAGAGACATGTACCTGTCAAACAAATACCACACGCCTCTGATTCTCTCCCCTCTTTCTCTCCGGCTTCGTTTTAAACTCTCAGATGGTATTGGAGTCAGATGCGGGGCGCCGTGGAGACTGTCGGGTTTGAGAGCAGAGGCGAGGATTCGCCTCGTAGAGGTATCACAGCGCCGCCGCTGTCGGAGGAATTAAGAGGCGAAGCTCGGCGGACCCTCCGGTGATCCGCTCAGAAGATGTTTCTCACGGCCGGAGGAAGGCTGTCAGAGGGGGGGGGGGGGACGTGCTGCGGCAGCGTGCGTGTGGAGATGAACGTGTTTAGAGAAATGAAAACTGTGAGTCACATTTATTATTCTTTTTCTATGAGACAGTTTTCATTTTCTCTTAGTTAATTTGAGAATAATTGATTAACATTCATGTCACGAGGATCATTGAATCACAGATGAAGGTTTTTCTTCCTGCGTTCTGACGTCTGAACAAAGATGGACGACTCGACTCTAAATGAAGCCACAGGAGTCGAGGCCCCGCCCACACACCTGCCTGACCACTCACAGGTCAGTCTGAGCTGTCAGTCATAACGTCCTGTTTTCACATGATCAGGTAACTTATTAAAACCAGACCGACTTAAAATGGCAGCAATCTAACCCACCAGGGGGCGTTCCAGATGTTTTGGCTTCACTTTTCGGAGCCGACGTGTTTCTCTTCATATTAGGAAACAAAACCAAATGTGAACTGGATTTCATATAAAGTAATGAATGAAATAATGATATTTAATTAGAGACTTAAACACTTGAACCTTCTTGATTATTTCATTCAGTGTGATCAGTGTTTGGTTATTCTTACTTACAGAGGAAGCTGAACTTGTGTTCATACGTTCTTTTCATTTAATCTCTAATTACAAATAAAACCTGTTTAAACACCAGAGCATTAATTACCTTTATGAAGTATGATGCCTGTTCATGTGTTCTAACTCATCAGTCTTGGTTTCCAGTGAACGTTACATTATCTCTTTAAAACTAAAACGTAGTAATGTGGCCACATCAGATCTACGAGTTCACATGATGGGTCACAGACTGAATTCAGACGCCAGCCTCGTATCCACTAGAACCATTTGCAGATTTGTTTGAGATGTAAACAGCTGACTGCTCCACTCCCAGATCACCCTGATGCACAGCAGCCTACCTGCTGGTGAGCTGCATCTCAGCAGCTGAGGCATTAACAGCGACGCCTCACGTGTGCGTCCACGGCGCTGAAATCCGATGATGACCTTCAGCTCAGCGGACGCTCCTCGGCCTCACGAGTCATAAATAAAACATCTGATTGGAGATCAAAAGTTTAACTGACGAAACGCACGGAAAGTAATAATCAATGCCACCATATTATTTAGTAAAAAGCCTCACATGAGCATAAATCATGTAAAGGCCAAATGTAGAATCCAACTCGGGTCACGACTCAGAGGAGTCCGGTAAATACTGGAGCGACGCTCTGATTGGTGGTCGGGGTTCAGAACAGGTGGAATAACCAGTCCCTCCAGTCCAACCAGTCTGGTACCAACCATGACGTGTTGTTTCACAGTCTGCAGTCTGCTGGGAGACGTGGGGCTTGAATCTGCACCGACGTCTACAACCACATATCAAAGATGAGGAAATCACCTGGATTCTGATTCTTCTCCGACCTACGGGACTAAACATCTGCGTGTTGGTCCCCGGCTGACGACGCCTCAGGCCCGAGCGCTGCAGGTTTAACCTCTACCTGTTTAAGTTGATCTCCCTTTAAGTCATATATTTAATATACGATGCAGCTTCTGTTTCCTGGACCGATTCAGCGGTATCACGGTCCGTGTGCACCCCCTCGCCGCTCGCTGCCCTCTGTGTCGTCTCCAGCTCTCCATCACTCCGTCCCTCTGCCGGCTGTCGCTCTCTAACAGCGTCACGCTTCCCTCCCTCCATCAGGGGAATTGATCTGTTTGGTCCCCTGACGCTCCCTGTTAGCATTGATTAACCGCTGAGTCACGCTAACTCTGCAAAGACAACATTTGAAGCTTTCATTTTCCCCCCCTTAATTATTTAGAGTCGCAGCGAGGTGCACGCTGGTCCCAGCCTCATACATCATGCAAAATACTCCGACTGACAGCCACACCACTTCCAGGCCTTTTTTCCCAGTGTTTGTTTTAGTTGTGCGCGCTGGGGCAGGGGGGGCAGTTAGTCGGGGCTGTGATGGGAAGCTGAGAGCTGAATTAGCGCTAATGGCTGCGGCTGAGAGGAGTGAGGGATGATTTTATGGCTGAAGTCATGTATTTTCCCTCAGATTTAAAGGTCTCTCTGAGAGGCCGTTAGTGCTCAGTGCTGCGTTCAGCGGGTTGTTGTGTTCTCCTCGTTCGACTCCGGCTCAGTCTATTTGCACGGTGATAAAACAGCACAGTGATTAAAATGGTGTCATAAAAGCAGCGAGAACAAGAACGCTGCAGCACTGGATGTTTATAAGACCACAGAGGGTGTCACAGGAACAGATTTATTAATGACTCAGGTGTGTGCGGGGAGGGCCGCGCTCTTATTGGGGAATAATTCACACGTTAAAGCCGCATTAATCGATATTTTTGACACGAACATTGGATCAAGTGACTCCAGGCGGCTGTGGCTCAGCTGGTCGAGCGGGTCGGCCACTGTTTCCAGAGTTGGTCGGTTCCCCATAACCCAGGAAGTGCATGTGGTGGGTAAAGAACTTTGTATCAAAGTGGTCATTCAAAGTCAAATTTAAGGATGGGTGAAAACCAGCCACACCCATCTGTGAGGGCGGATAAACCAAATGTCGACCTGCCGTAACTTCACCCGTTGGTTTGTGAAGCATCCGTTTGTCCGGGGTGGGGGGGGTGGAGCCTGACTGAATTTGCTTCCAACACCAACATTACAGATATAAAGTCGATGAGACTCTGACTTTTAGGCCTAATAAGGAGAAAGTTTCCTCCTTCGCTCCCTGAACGTCTGTTCTCTGTAACTCTGCTGAGTGGGTTCCATCTCCTGTGAGAAGAACTGACTGAGAGTCAGCTTCAACTGTCACAACCAGCTCCAGTTGAAGAGTGAAGCTGAACTGAGATCAGTTAAAAACACTCTGAAGTTATTAAAAACCAGAGTTTATCTCCAACATTCAGCAGGAAACTGTTAAAACATGAAGAATCCTGAACAGAGTTCGGTGGATTTGTTACAGCTGCAGCTCTTCTGGTTCAGGAAGCAGAGGATCATGGGTAATATCCAGCGTTCAGTTGTGTTCCAGCGAGTGGGACGATGCAGTCAGAGCTCCGGTCAAGTGATTGATGGGCTTTGTTTTCACGACATGAAAACCACTTAACTCGCAGCCGAACAGAATTAATAAGCACTCGTGGCGGCAGAAGCTGCTGCTGCTCGGGGGAAGTTGCACAGTGCTGCTGCTGTAATAGATTTAAAAACTGGTTCAACACGGAGAGAACGAGGAAGTTTTATTGAATCGGCTAAAACACGACATCGCCTCCGTGTGTTTACTGTCATGACGACGAGACCCTGGTAACATCAGTCGACGGCTCGGAGCGGATGATTTGTCAGGTGTAATAAAGACGTCTTCATCTCTCACCTGCGAGGTCACGCGTGGTCGGCGGCCTCGGCTCAGACGAACTGTTTGTACGCACCAATTAGTGTTGAAATATTTCTGACTGAGAAACTGCGAGACCCCTTGTCGCCTCTCATCTCGGAGCCTCTCCCTCCTCCCAGCAGCGTCTCGTGGAGCGGAGTCGGGCTTTCATGTGAAGCCTCAGGGACGGAGCCCCGAGCGCGAGCCATTCTTCGTCTTTTAATTGGCGCCTCTACGTGCTCGTTAGTTCACAACACTTCAATTTGGCAGCGGCGTTAAGGATCGGCCCCTCCGTACGAGACCAGAACTTGATAATGCTGTCAGTAACTAATTAGCGGTGATGGCATCTGTCAGGAAATTGCATGCCGGGGCAATTAAAAATGATGCACTATTAGTTTTTGCCAACCTCGCTGCCCCAGTTAGCGCGGGTGGTCAGGGGGGGCGGGGCCGAGCGGGCGCACAGGAGCACTTTGAGGTTATTTCTGGAAGAATCTGGGCTGATTTAACTTTGTTTGTTATTTTGCTCGTTCTCAGACAGATCATTTGGCAACGCACACACACACACACACACACAGACACACACACACACACACACACACAGGTCAACCTGCAGTATATCGTGTGCTGTCGCCTCTCTGCAGCTGCTGCCAGCTCCTGCAGAGATAATAAATGTCAGAGTTTTAAGGTGGCTGTCCCCCTGCTGCAGGTTGTTTACACGCACAGCTCAAGAAAACACCAAGTCACTGAAACACAGACCAACGGCTCACAGAGTGCTCGCTGTCATGGCAACCAGGAGGACAAACTAATGCAAAAGACGCCTGGATTTTTGCTCTGTCCCGTAAAGAGCTGGGTCCGAGGACGGTGGCGTTCGATCCCGATGATAAACCCTTTGATTCAAAGCAACACAGCTCATCGTGTGGATACGACAGCAGTGGAGAGACTTCTGCACTTCAAGGAGCCCTTCACTAAAACACGGATCCTCATCTAATAGGGATTTTGGCGTTAGATGTTTTATATCAGGAAGTGAATTGCCGCGGCCCCTCTGGAGCCTCCCGAGGACCCTCAGGGGCCCCTCCTCTTCACAACGGATCCTAATCCTTTTTTTTGACCTCTTGAACTTTTCCTCTTACACAATCGTCTGGTCATAAAAATCCAGTTTTGCACACAAAGTAATTTAATGTCCACGGCCTCATCACCAACACTCACAGGTACGAGGCCTGAGGGTTAGTCGGGCCTCGTCGCTGCTTAGTTTCTAACTGAACATGAAGAAAAGTCTTTACTTCATAAACCTTGACGACCAAAATACAAATTAAATCCCTCCAGTTTTCACGTTCTGCCCAAATCACAACACATCTCGTCCTGTTGTCGTGTTGTTCTGTCGGTGTGTAGTCATGTGATGACGGTCGTCTCTACTCGACGCCCACTTCCTCCTCAGCCGTCACCCGCTCCTGCTTTTCTGTTTGTTTGTTTGTTTTCTAATTACAGACTTTTTTTTGACACCTGTTCAAACTCTGCAGTGGAATCAAACCTTCAGCGCTGCACACGCTCGACACCCGGCTGCACACAGATCAACACACACACACACACACATCCCCTTGTGTACAATTACCTCTTCTTTACTATTTACCTCTCTCTGCACGCTAGCTGTTTTTTGAAGGGTTTTAGGTAAACAACATGCGCACAAACACACACAAACACACACACACAGCTCAAACCCCTGAATGGCGTTGGTGAAAAACACACTGACTCACGTGGCGTGAACTGATTCCCTGTAAACGCAGTCTGTTGCTATAAACTTCCCACAATGCACCACGCCGGGTGAGCACCATCGCTTTCTGTCACAAACTCTGGTTGAGTGGCGTCACATGACAGACGCCTCCCTCGTCAAGCCTGGCGGCGGCAGATGGCTCCAGCGTGCGTTTTTAAGGAATGATGGGAAATAATTCCCAGAACGCTTCTCTGCTGGCGATGGTGTTGTTGGGCAGCGGCCTCCCCAGTGGGCTCCTCCCCCCTCGCCTTCTTCTCTCAAAGTGCTCTCATGCAGCTGAGTGATGTGTTCGACGTCAGTGCAGATGGAGGCGTGCACAAGAGCGTCCTCGGGGACGATGTGGCGATCTAAGGAGGGATGAGGCTTCATTGACGAGCGGAGGAACTGAGTTTAACTATAGCAGCCTCGATGCATCGTGATGCCTTCAGGGACCGTCCGTCCCTCTGGACGGGATCAATAACATCATGTTAACAGCTACAGATGCTTTGAGAAGTTGGACTGTTTGATCTGAGCCACAGTGAAGTTGTGAGATTGGCCCTTGGACTTGATCTCATGAGCATCGCTCAACTCTGTTTTCCTTTTCCTGCCAAACA
The DNA here is from genome assembly GCF_009819705.1 of Hippoglossus hippoglossus. Taxonomy (NCBI): domain Eukaryota; kingdom Metazoa; phylum Chordata; class Actinopteri; order Pleuronectiformes; family Pleuronectidae; genus Hippoglossus; species Hippoglossus hippoglossus. The sequence goes on from NC_047160.1 coordinate 26,728,954, forward strand.
TGTAAATTAGATGACCTGCCGTTAAAGTGACGCTTCTCTCTGGGACCTAATTACCGCTCCATTAACGAGCGTTTCTCCGGCTCCAGATAAAATCTCCAGATTACATGATTATTCCCGGTGGAGCTGGGGTCTCGATGATCTCACTCAGAAAACTCTAACGTGCAAAATAAACAAAATACATGAGAAGAACTGAAACTCTGACTGAACTCTGACCTCCAGCAGCTGCAGTGTTCTACACGTCGAGGTCAGCGGCTGCCATCAAGACTGAAACTCTCACAACTGAGTGAATGAAAAGTACACAAAGATGAAAATGCAGATCGATGACGACGTGACCCTTCGGGGGGGGGGGGGGCAGAGGAGACGGCAGCTGAGAACCTTCAGGCCACAGGAAGCATTTTCCACGGAGAACAGCCACTATAATTTTAAAAAGGAAAAAAAAACGTGGCTGACCAAGATGGAGCTGCCTGGGGCCGGAGAGGAAGACAGAGAGATGAAGAGCGGGAGAGCGAGATACATTTATATTATGTGATTAAAGGGGAAGGGGCGGCCGGTCGGTCCGGTGACAGACGGAGTGATGTAGTGGGAGTCGAGCGGCGGCTCTATACTCTCTAATTGACCCCGGTTAGGATCCACACACCCTTTCCCCGGCTCACAAAGAGACGCCTAATTGCTGCAGCTGATTGGGTCCTGATAGAATTACGGCTGTCAGTGAAGGTCATTAGGCTCAGATTCATCTTCCATCCCGGGGACGGGCAAAGCCGGCTCCTTATTCCACAAGCCGCCTTAACGAGCTCGCCATGAGCTCTTTTGTCAGGGAGAAAATCACAGATAAAGTAAAAAGCTGCCTGGTGTGTGTGTGTGTGTGTGTGTGTGTGTGTGTGTGTGTGTGTTTGTGTGTGTGTGTGTGTGTGTCTGGGCTTGTTGTCTGCCTGTGATCTCGGATACATGGATCAATATTTGTGAGTGAACAACTCTCTCCCCCGAAGGGATGAGGAGCGGCAACAGAGGCTTTAATCTGGGAGGTCAAGCCGACGCTTCCTGTAGCTGCTCCGCTGGCGGTGAACAGGAAGTAGACCTCTCAGATAAAGACGGAGGTAAACCCGACCTCCGAGCTTTCTTCTTCTTCTTCTTCTTCTCTGAACATGAAGCTGTTTGAGTAGCGGCAGCAGAGACTCGTTGTTTGAGGTGAGAGCAGAAGGAGATTTTATATTTTTCTATAATTCCTACAAAGTGATGTCACCCGTTGGTTGGTGAGCTGCCGTTCTGAAACCAGAAGTTACCACATATGGAGGAGTCGGGGGGTGGAGCCTGACTGAGAGCTCAAGCACACGCCCACCTGCGACCTGCACCCATTGAACGGTACTACCTGTCAATCACACTGTGGTATCCCCCCCCCAACACATCCGGTGCTTTATGGTCTAATGCACAACTGAAGGATCAGTAAAATTCTGTGTTTTGTAAAAATGTGACTTCAAACAGGAGAATTATTTTCTGGCAGATGAACACAAAACTGACACATGGATTATAAATGTGCTGATGTCTCCATCTAACCTGTGATTCTATAAATTAGCCCAAAATATTAATTTCACAGCAGCATTTCAACATGAAACGTTAATTAAAGCTCCGTATTAAACAGAACCTCATTAATGAGATCGGAGACTCATTCGTTTACCTTCATTTAAAGCTGGTGGGAAAAAAATATGAATTTTGGTTTAAAAAGAAAAGACGAAGAAGCGAGAAAATCAAGGAAAATCTAAGTTAATTAATTTGACAGAATGGACAAAGATTTGTAAAACAAACGGGATGAAAAGATGATTTTAAACTACAGATTTTCAGAGCAGCATTTTTTTTTTTCCTGCAGCGTGCTCGTGCATTAAAAATCGAAAGCCATCATCCGGACTCCTGCAGGAGGTCTTAGTGTTTGTGTTTGTTCGTGGTCACATCAGCTCCGTCTGCAGCTTTTCTCCATCAGATTCTCCTGAGAGGACGGGAGCTGATAACAGGGCGTCAGAAAACCTGCACTGGGTCGGGCGGCCTCCTCCGTCTGTGTGAGGCGAAGAGGAACCAGAGAGAAACACAATGTATGATGGATTTAGTTCTTAGCGGGAGAAGCGGAACATCGATGATGTCCGCTGTCTTTGCCGTGTCCGCTCGCCGCCGATTTTCAGGATTTACTGTGCGAAAATCTCACACGGGGAGAGAGGGGGGGAGAGAGAGAGGGGGGGGGGGGAAGAGAGGGAGAGAGAGGGAGAGAGGGGGAGAGAGAGGGGGGGAAAGAGAGGGGGAGAGAGAGGCCTGCAGGGAGACGATGATTCAACCAGCAGCTCTCAGCCACCACAACTTCTTCTGCATTTCGAGTTTTCATGTAATATTGCTGTTGTTTACACACAGACCGCTGCAGCTCCTTCACGCCACATTCAAGTCGTAGCGTTTAAACCATAATTAAACTTTCAGATGTCCTTCGCGATCGCACACATCAGGCGTTTCTGAGGTTTTATTCCCACTTGGTAAACTACAGAAAAAAGGTCAAGCAACACGAGCACAAAGCCTCCATCGCTGCGGTTACTGTACATCTGAAGAAAATCCATGTGAAGAAGGAAAGTAGTGTCGGGCTTCACTTGTTAACAAACCGCTAACGCTACCACGTCGGAGTAATGAGGTTTTCTTTTTTCCGCTGTTTGAGTGGCGAGCGCTGAGAGTGGAAAGAGACAGGAGCGATTAGGGTTTAAAAACTGCAGGAAACATCAGAGGAGAGCGTTGGTGGACGTCCTGCTGAGAGAAAAACATTCATCATGATGTGAAATACACATCACGCTGCTGGAGGAGCTCCACTGGAGAAACGCTTCGGTTTCAGAGGCTGAGCCGACGCTCGGCATTCAACAGTTCCCTGCACATGATGCTCATCACGCAGGACTCAGAGTTCTGCCACAGAGAGTCAGGCTGCGTCCATTTCAATAACTTTTAGTTTTACTGCAGCATTTTAAAACCATCTCTGTCCTGAGGTTATTAGATAATCCCCGTCCATGAAGAGTGAGGAAATCTGTCGAGGTCCGAAAACCAAACGATAACGAAACATCACGTCAGGTTTGAACACAATAAGACTGAGCAACACTCTGACACTGACACACATCGAGTGACAAGCACGTGCACGGAGCGTGTGCACGCTGGTGACGAAGAGGTGGAACTGTGAGTGTGAAGCTTCGAGTCGAGACAAATCAAACCAGGTGTCTGTTTGTCTCCATTTGAAGATGCTCAGTCTCAGGAGTGGACGGGAAACTGTTCTAAAACGTCCCTGATGCAAACAGCAGGAGACAAACCTGTGAACACGACGTGTGGAACTGAAGACATGACTTCACTTCAACAGATGGAACTCATGAGGATATCTGACTCTATCGAGCTCAACGTTAGATAAATACTCATATTAGTTTCTCGTGCTTCAGGTTCAGTGCGTTCTGCTGCAGAGAGTCCGGAGCTGTCGGCGGCTCGTCGCTCTCCGGCACATTAAAACCCTCCAGTCGTCCATTAGCGCTCCTCTGTCATGCTTGAGAGCTGGAGGTGGGAGTAGCACATTAGCTGAAAGCTAACATGAATGATATAGATGTGCAGAATTTAACCCCTGACCCGTGTGAGCGAGCCCACGCTGCCCAGCGGAGCCGCTGGCGCCTGCTAACGCTCTGGGAGGGAACACGGAGTAATCAAAACAAATGAGTCAGTGAGCGGAGAGGAAACCGGCGCCGTGAGCAGATTTCTAATGACGACTAATATTAGCATAACCTAATCTGTTTGTTGATCAAGGGTAAACTTTTGGGGGAGGACATGTTAGGTGCAGAATAAACAAAAGCAGCTGCTGCCAAGGCTCCAGCAGCCTTCAGAGGGGGGGGGGGGGCGCCGAGGCCATTCTTAATGTGGGCTGAGCTGCACCAGGCAATCTATCAGGTCCGCACACGCTTATCCACTTTGTTCCTGCAGACTTCTCAGAGGCGCCAATTAAATGTTGGGGAAAATTGAGTAGTTTGAACAATTGCAGTAATATATGCATTCCTCTTCTTCTCCCAGAAAACATTTCTTTGTTCCGTCCCTCCCGCCTGTTTTCCACCGGCAGTTAATTGCACGAACCTCCTCGGTGCTTTCAGTTACAAGGCCGCCGCCGCTGCAGCCCTGCCACGCTTGTCCCTTTAATATTATATGAAGACTTAAGTAACAATTGTTGTTCTTTGGCCCATCAAGTATTCATGCTCTCTGGGTGAGGTGCACCATGGGAGACGAGTGTGGGAGAAACCCTCGCAGGAAAAACCTGTTTGCAATGCATTTTGGGGGGGAAGTAAAAGCAAACACTGCAAAAATAAAGAGTTCATTTTAAAAAGTTAATCCAGTTTCATATTCAGCCTTCAAACCCGGTTCTTAATAAAAGCACAGAAGCCTCGGGTGGATTCATCATCACAAACTCGCGCTGTGCAGCCGAGCTTTGTTAAAACCCACAGAACTTTAGTGGAGACTCTGCAGCTTCCAGAGAAAAACCGTCGGGAGGAATTCCTGGAAAATACGTTTAAAATGCTGCAAAAACAAACCAGCAATATTTCAACTTGAAGAACTTGTCCCAGGAATCTTTGGTTTGATCAAAGACGTTTATTGGAGCCTCGTATTTCACACACAGGTTTGATCAGTGATTGTTAATAAAGATGGAGGACATGACAGTTACCCCCTCGATTGCCCCCTGGTGGCTGGCTGCAGAATTGATTACCTCCTCCATGTTAGCAGATGGGACAGGGACCAAACTAAAACTCAAAGTAGATGTTAAATAAATGTTTCTCAAAGATGTTTCTATCATTTCAGGTCGTTCGTATCTCACTGATGTTTGTTCAAGTGTTTGATGATATAATGTACGTTTCCTGTCTGTATGTCCCTGTTTTGATAACTGTCTCTTTTTTGTTATATTGTGGTTCTGATGTGTGTTGAGACCTTATTAAAAACAAAATATTACGTAGCAAGAAATAAAAAAACAAGACATGTGCATTTCAAGAATAGAAACAACAGCGTTTACAGTGTAAATGCAGCAACATGAAGCAAAGGCACCACAACTCTCTCTCTGTGTAACACACACAAGTATGAACACAAAAGAAAAATGCCAACTCCCAGATCTCAGTGAAGCACAGTGGAGCCTCTGAGAGTCTAATAAGTCAAACTGCAGGCTGAGCAGGCAGTGCATGAATATCAAATGCAGCCTAATTGATTACCTAATTTATGCAATAACCAGTATTTTTTAATTATAGTTATTTATTGCCTAAGTGTTTATGGGGCTCGGCTGATTCATGGACGCTGTGTTGAGCCACGGGTCAGACTCAGTGGACCCTGTTTATAACACTGACAGCAAAATTACCACAGATCCACTTCATCATCGCCGCCGCTGCTGGAAACTGGAAAGTGGCGCTGGATCGTCGACTCGGGGAGAAGCCGAGGATCCGGATAAGAAAATCACAGAACGTAAAGAAAACACTAAACTATAACTCCAACGTCACAGATTGAATAATCATTTTAAAATTCACACTATAGATGGACAGATACGCATCTGGCAGCAAAGTACATTTTTATTTTAGTTAGTATTTGAAGGTGTAACACGTGATTTCCTAATTAAAACAGACGTAATCCTGCTAAATGACAGACGTAAAAAGCTGCAGAGGAAACTGGAGCTGAAGCAGCAGCTGAGCAGATTTCACTGAGGTGACGTCGTCATTGATTTTATTTATCTGTGGACGAGCCCAGATCGGAACAGGCCCGTCGGCTGTCACGACATCAGCTCGTGTGTTTGTTAGAGAAAAGGAAAAAGACTTTAACAACTCACTTACACGCAGAAGACGCGAGGAGTCAGAGTCTCCGTGTACAATTGTTTCTGTGTCAATAGACACGGATCCAGAAACAAGCGGTGACATCTGAGCAGCCCTGCGAGGTGCAGCGTGTTTACTGCAGCCAAACTGAGCGGCAGGGGCTTCTGGGTAATACGCGCCTGGTGTCACAGCGGGCTGCCAAACGCTGTAAATGCACAACTCTTGTACCGGCATTAAACATGTAGCGACGTGGGCGAGTGACAGTGAGGCGTGGGATGAGCCGGAGATCGAGTCGACACGACAGGAAGTTAACTTAGTCTCTCCGGGACTCGGGCGCGAGGAGATGGATTTTCTTCAAGGAACGAGGAGCAGAAAGTGGTGAAGGCTGCAGAGAGCGAGCGCCGTCAGAGACGTGTCGCTGCGGTTTTGTCAGTTTTGTTGTGCACGCTCAGGGTTCAGCTCCGAGAAAAACCTCCAGGACCTGCAGACCCTGGTGACCTCTGACCTCCTGCTTGGAAAAAAAACCCCCTCTGCAGTTCAGCTACAGCTGCCACTTTGGATTTGAAGCCTCCCTCGTCCTTTCCCCCGTCCTCCCAGGATGCCGTTGTGCATGTTGATGTTGCTGCCAGCGCCGGGGCCTGCCCACCAGCCTGTCCATCTGCCCCCCCCCCCCCCCCCCGTCTGTCTGATGAGTGCTGACAGGACGTCTGACTGAACCGTTGAGTTAGGTTCACATGATAAAAGCTGGAGAAAATCCAGAAAGCAGCAAAGTGACGTTCAAGGTCCAACAGACGTCACACAACCATCATTCTTAATCCAAAGTAATATATAATTAATCATTATTATAAACTTGTTATTAAAAGTGGGAGTGAATGAAGCGACACTATGTTGTTGGGTCAGATCTCATGTAGCCAACAAGCTTCATGTTCTAGAGCAGAATAGAACAAACACTTTAAAACTTAACGATGTGACATCTGTGTTTGAACAAACCAACACTGACGTAAACTGTGAGATGTCATTTTAATTTCAAGCTGTTTCCTGTTTGATGGTTTTTAGTTTTGAATGTTTTGAGATATTTCTACGTTTGTCAGTCAGATGATCAGATCACAGTTTGGCTGCCGTCAGCTCGTGGATCCGCCGGTCGTCCTCTCTCACTGACGTGCTGGCGGCGACGAGTGTGCACGCTCTCCTGTGCCAGTTTGACTGTGAACCAACACCGTTCACTTTAAAGTTAAAACCACTGACGAGGAGAAGCGGAGAAGAAGACAAATCAGTGAAGGATGTCTGTGAAGGTTTCTGTTGGCGAGCTGCTTTGGCTCACGTTTCTCTGCGTCTGCGTCATAAACAGGTAGTTGGAATTTCCAGAGAGGAAACGCTTGGACCCAATTTGGATGATCTGACACGTTTGATGTTGACGAGACAATGCATTTCTCCGCTTAATAAAACAAAAAGAGCTGGAGGTGTGTGCGTGTGCCAGCCTCCGTTTGCCTTCTGTTCTCCTCAGAGGACCGAGCAACACCAATTAGCTCCCAAACAGTGGTAATCAGGGGAGCTGTAAGATACCACACAAATTGAATTAAACCGTCCCTAACCATATGCCAATACGTGTCATCTTCAAAGCCTGTTTTCAACACGGCGAGCGCTTCAGAGAGACGCGCTGGAGCAGCACGATGAAACAAAAAGACATAATCAATAACAACCACGCTACAAAAGAAGAGGAATCAGCCCGAGTCCTTTCATCGCAGCCTCAGACTTGTTTTTTTTATCTCAAAACACGAGAGTCCGACCACGCGACTGACTGACGAGCGCTTTAATACAGGTGGGCGTCAGGTTGAGTTCCACCCCACTGCCTCAAAAAGTCTCAACGAGGAAATGAAAAGTTCACGGTCAAATGGCGTTGAGGAGTCCTCCGGCTGCTAATGGCTCCGGTTTGTCATTGTCTGACTGCGACAGTGGTGACGAGGGGTCAAAGGGCAGCGCAGCAGATAAACCTGACATCCTGTGACCCCTGATGATGATGTCAGTCTGAGAGGAGCAGGTCAGCCCGTGGGATCAGGCTGACGGTGTCCGGCTCTCATTAGTCGCCCTGGAGTGGACAGACGGTGAATATGTTCTGTGTACGGAGCAGATCTGATGATCTCAGACTTTCTTGACCTCGGAGGCGACGTCACAATGAAGCTCGGAGTCATTTGGGATTTTAAGTCTCAGGGAAACAGTCGAGACTGGGGGGGGGGGGGGACAGACTGAACCCGTTAAAGCTGTAACCATCCATCCATTATCTGTTTATCCTTTGTTGTGAGAGCCGGCAGCTTATCACACTCAGATTCACACCTATGGTTCATTTACAGTTTCATTAACTTAACAACCTCCATGTCTTCGGACTGTGGGAGGAGCCAAAGAAAAGCCGCACAGACACGGGACAAAACAAAAAGAGCCTGGATGAACCAGGATTTGAACCGGGAACCTTCTTGGCGTGAGGCGACAAGGTTAACAGCTGCTGCAGCTCCTCTCTTCAGCCTGTGTCTCAAACTCTTGGTTTTAGCTCCACAGCACGAAGTCAGGAAACAAACTCTGTAACCTCGGCCCGTTCTGTTCCAGAGTTCATGGCGGTCGTCATCTTGGCTTCCGTCAGTAAAGGCTCGGGCTAATAGCCCTTTGCTAATTTGCTAATGGCCTCCTCTTCCTGTGGGCCATTAGATAAGCAGCCGCCGCTCTTTACAGCGACGTGATGCAGACCGCACTGATCACGATCCGCCTGCTAATGGGCTCTGAAAGGGAGAAAACACATTCAATCACATTTACTCACAATGAAAGATACAGTGGCGTGTAACCCCAACCGGAGCGGACACGCCGTTATTCCACCGTGTCGCAGCGCTTTGATTTTACGTTCGATACATCGTTAGTTATTGTGCCGCTCCGTGTTTTTCTGGATGCGTCGGGCGATCGGCTTTAATCATTAGCGCAGGACGGTGCGGGCGGTATTGATTTAGATAAGACGTCGACCTCCATCACAGCAGCTCATCATTAAGGAACTCACTGCAGGATCAAACCACCGACACGACACCAGTAGGTCACACCGATCCACAGGTGCTGCTGCTGCTGGACACTTTGATTTCTAAAGGTGCAGAGATCAGTTAATCTGCAGGCGGGTCTCTGACTGTGTGGTTTGATACGGAAGATAAATTAAACTTCTGTTAAACCAAAGTTAATGAGTAGACGCAGGTTTTTTAAATCTGGACAAACCTTCTAAAAAAGGTGATTAACTTCTTTCCCATGATCAGTAGAGTGGTTTGTCGTTTTGGTTTCTTGAGGCACGTTAGACGTCTTAGAATCTCTCATCTCGCTGCATTTTGCAAATTACAAAGAAAAAGGTCCACAAACGTTCCTGGATATTTCAGCACCAACAACCGGAAATGTTCAATATGCATCATAACAGAAAAGGTGAAGCATCAGAAGAAGAAATTAGCGAGTTCGCCTGAGTGTCACGTTTCCATCAGTGTCGATCGGAGCAGATTGAAAACCTGAGTCGTTTGAGGACTGATGATCGAATCCATTCACGTTGCAGAAAAAAGACGTTACAAACTTTTTGGATCATTGGAAATTGGCCTTTGGAGATTATTGAAAATAACGATTTCAAACACAGTCCCAACACAGTGTGGCTAAATGAAATTAGCATCAGATTAAAGAACCATGAATCTGCAGACTGGTGACGAATTAAAGGACGGAGCTGCAGAGACGAGTGTGGAAACTGAAAGATGCTTCCACACGAACAGGGACACGACTTTCAGTCTAGAACTTCTTTCAGTAAACTCCTCCACAGAAACAAAGACTTTGACTTCAATCAATCACAGTTTTTAACATTTTTTCACCTCAAGAAAACGAAACGTCTCAGTTCGATAAAAGAATAAATGAAAGTTTGGGACGGATCCACAGTGATTAGATCTGAACGTGTCGGTTCATCACCGTAAGAAACAAAGTGCTGATTAGTGGCATCGTGAAAAATACAACCTCAGGCCTGACTTCATCTCATCTGCCTGTGATGATGTGAAGTAGACACAGGGGGCGCTGTGCTCCTGGAGCCTCCCTGTGATACAGACATTTGTTTCCGAATGTTTCTTGATGAGAGAATTTGAAACTTTTATATTTTCTATCTTTTTATTTTTGGCTTTTTAAACGACTCTTTCTTCTTCTTTCTTTTAATCCACATGAATGTTTTCAAACTTGATCAAAGGTTTTTTGTATTTACATCATTAACTCTGGCGTCTTTATGTCTTTAATTGGTGATATTAGTTTGAGCCTCCCTCAGACTAACTCTGCTTCCTTTCTCTCTCCGTCTGTCTGATGTCACCTCGACGGCGTCTCACATGCCGCCTGCACGGCCTCTCGTTAGCTCCTCGGCGTATCAAAGCCACGTAATGACTCTGCAAAAAGCCTAATTAGATCCAAATTAGCGTCACTTTCTTGACTCAACATTATGGATTGAGGACGAGGGACTAATTATGCTGCTGTTAATGCAGAGAGGGGTTAATGACGGGGAGTTTGTCACCCAACCAGAACGAGGAGGGACGTGAGCGGCTCGGCTGGAACCCGACGGCCCCTCTTTCTGCTGATGTGAGCTGTTTGAGAGCCGGCTGCTGCTGATCAATCTGCACTTTATACGTGGTAAACAAACAGTAACTCAGATTTACAGGCCGTCGGCCGCTCGGCAGATTAGAGCTTAACGGCGGTGAGCCTCCGGATGCGTGAACACGACACATTCGGCTGCAATTATGTGCGTTACAAATCATCGGAATGTGTCCCGCTGAACTTTAGACTGCATCCGAGCTCAGGTGGGATCACAATACTGAGTTTTACTATTTCCTATGAAAGCAGCAACGTATATGTACATCAGAGCTAAACTGAATCGCACCGTTAAAAACCTCCACGTGAAGTAATATTGATGATTACTGATCCTAAATGGTGCATTTCATTATAGAGACTCCGTCAGGAAACAGGAAGTCTTCACAAATACTCATGACTTAGCTTTTATTACACGTAGAACCAGACACAACAGAGAGGGGAATAAAAAGGCACATTTCACAGCACAATGTGATTATAGGTTTGTTTAGAATCAATAAACCTGCTTTATGGCCTGAACTGAACCACAGACGTGTTCCAGACGTGTTCCTGATGTTCTGGAAGAACACAAACATCTCAGGATGAAGAAGAGGAGCCGTACACGTAGAAGACGAAGACGTCCACTTGGAAACACGAGGAGGTTCCAGATCTTCTGGTGATGAGGGCCGACGCCGGTGTGGATGAGCTGTAAACAACAACACTGATCTTTCCACAGCAGAGTTTATACGTCATGTCCGGCCTCCTGCTGCTCTACAGGCTCCGCCTCCTGCTGCTCTACAGGCTCCGCCCCTCGCCTGATGTTCCCACATGTTCCTGTGTGAACGAGTCGGACCCGACAACCTGCTGCTGCTGCTTCACAAACACTAACTACAGGAAATGAACAGACAACATTTTCCAGAGCTCATGTGTGAAAACATTTTTGTTGGATATGTTTTCTTTAAATCCTGAACTATAATTGATGAGAGTAAACTTTATAAAATAGAATCTAAGCTGAAGTTCAGTGTCGACCTTCAGTTCAGTTCTTTCAAATGAGACAAACTCAGTTTCGACACTCAGACTCGTCTCGTCTCCTTCACAACCTGAAAGTGTTTTTCACGTCGTTTCATTTCTTCCCTCTTCGCTGCCTCGTCTCAACAGAACAACATGAGCTTGACCTTGTCTGGAAACGACGAGTCTGAAGGAACCGGTTTGGACCAGGTAGAAAAATATGATTCATGGATTCTGTTTACGCTTTAAAACATGACTCACATCTTTAATGTGATTCAATTTAAACCTGATCACTGTCCAAGATTAACCATGAAGTTAAATTAATCAGCTTTTCAAGCATTTTGAGTCCAACAGTAAAAAGTGATGAGATGAATGTGCTGCTGCAAAATACAACCAATCAAATAATTAAACATTTTAGGTTTATATTTGTATGTGCATTTACATGCACATACATTCTGTTTCCATTTTTTTTAAATTTTGATTTCATTTCTGATGAATATTTGAGGAAAATATGAAAGTATGAAGCAAACAGAAGAGCAGTTTAGACCCAGTTGAAGCAGGTGACTGATCTGATCTGAGATCTGGGAGCAGACGCCGCTCAGCCAGCCGGCGCTCCTCCACGCCACCAGCCCCGCCTCTTTCTTTCAGCGAACGTGACTCCGCAGGGACTCAGAATCTCAGACAAAGTATGCAAATGAGTAATTAGTTCAATAACAGTTTCCCAAACATCCGCCCTAAAGCAACTGCTCTGCATTTATTATGACAATTACCATATGCAGCGTCGTGATGGATCTGCCACTGCCGCCGCCGCCGCCTTCATCCCCAGACCGCGGTGAATGAATGAGCGGGAGACAACACATCGACGTGAGGAGCAGCTCGTCCTCCATCTGTGGGAGGAACCTGCCTCATCATCCCGTCGACTCTCGACCCTTCACTTCCTGTTCACTGTGAAAAGAATCTATTGATTATCGGTGACAGTTCAACCATAAAATAATAAACTGATGACTTTTCCTGTTTGTATGAATCATGCAATAAAAAAGTTTGTTTGCTTGGGGCTGCGACATGAAATCATGTCAAAATACGTGATTATCGTTCATAAATCAGTAATAACAATGTAACGTTAGCATGCTAGCTACCGAGACATCAGCAGGTGTAACAGTAAACATGTTATTTTGTTATGGTTGTTGTGAAAAAAATGACCATAATACATTGACACAATATTAAACTAAGATGATACAATTATTATGGTAATTTTTTTAATGGAGAAAATTTTACATTTGTGGGTCTCTGGAGTCGCTTTGGCAGCCATCTTGCCGGTGATTCGAGACACCACACCCACCACAGTGAGGGGTGGGGCTTAGAGGTGAAGTGGGCGTGAGCCGAGTGTCCTGAAGCTCTCAGTGCATCAGACGTTATATTTGTGTCGACTCTCCAGGACACTCATTAGAAATCATTTACATGAATAAAAAGAAAAAAGGCTACTGTCTATTTCTAGAGCTTTAATTTCCTCGTCGAAACCGAAGTGAGATAATTCCCTTTGTTCCCAGAACAGCTTCTGTGATCTTTCTCAAGGTTTCTGTGAATCAGAGTCAGAGCTCGAAACAAAACAGAAAAATGCAGAAACAAGGAAAATAAATTACAGGAGAAAACTGTGTCGATGTCAACTTGTCTTGTTCACGTTTCCAAATGTCATTTATTTCTTTTCTTCGGACAAACCTCAGTGTTTCTCAGATTTGGATTAGATCTCATTAGATCACGATGATCCTCCAGCAGCTGTGGATCGATTCATTGAGTCTGAGGAACCTTCAGGTGAGTTGGGCTGATTCTGATTGGTCACCTTCCTCCTCACGTCGGTTTTAAAAGTTACATCAACGACTGAGATGAATCTTTTAATTTAAAGTTTATTCACATTAAACACTAACAAAGTCTTAATTGAATGTTTTGTTGTGTTTTAGTTTTTTTACAGTTAAAAATACATCAGTCATTTGACGACAGTAAACCTGACCTTGATATCACTGGACTGAGCCTCAGTTAGCCGTAGCACGTCCGGCGATGTATCTCCATGGTAACTGTCTGCTTCTCTACCGGCTGGCAGACGCTAACGACACCGTTGATTTGTCGCCCGGTCTCGGCAACCTTGTAAGGTGACGGCGAGGCGCGGGCCCCGTGTTTGCGGCAGCGGTTGGACTGCTGGTGATAATTAGTCTCTGTAGCGGCGCCGCTCTGACTGGGCGCACATGTTTCAGCTGTCACAGGTGTATTCTGGGAGATGCGGTTCGATGACAGCCGTGACAGCGCCATCTGGACCTGTCCGTACTGCGGGACGCCGGCTCCGCGGTGACAAGCTGCAAGCGGTGCCGGGAGACTGGTGCGTGTGTGTCTGTGTGTGTGTGTGTGTGTGTGTGTTATTTCCTCTGAATATTCAGGATGCCAGCAGGAGTACATGTTGCAAAGTGTGCGAGCAAATGTACGTTTCACACAAGTTTTGGTGAGTGTGTGTGTGTGTGTGTGTGTGTGAAAGCATGTTTGAAACTATACAGTGAATCAAAAATGAATTTCAAATGATACACAACGAATCAGAGTGAATATTTGTGTTCAGTTGTACATGTGTACAGTGTGTTTTTGTGCAGTTGTGCGTGTATTGTCTGTCTGTCTGTGTGTGTGTCTGTGTGTTGCAGTTGGAACACTCGCTCTTGGATCTGTGTTTCAGACTCTGTCAGTCCAGCAGGAATTCATGCTGTGTTCAGACACGTGTTTTCAGGATTCACACACGTGCCATTCAGTTGTGTGTGTTTATGTCATTGTGTGTGTGTGTGTGTGTGTGTGTGTGTGTGTGTGTGTGTCTGTGTGTGTGTGTGTTAATCAAACTATTTTGAACCACCTCTAAGCTGGACAGTGTAGATCGCAGCAGTTTGGTTCAAAGTTCGGATCTGAAACTCAGGTTTGACCCTTTTCTTTCTCTGTGGGAAACAAGTGAATGTCCTCTCAAAGCCTCGTGGGACATCAGGGGACATCAGGGGACATGAGCAGCAGCACAAAGCAGAAATGTTGGAGACAAAGTGATGCACAGACACACGTGGATGCAGGTGGGACCGTATCTTTGCTAATTGTGATGACGACAGTCGCTAACGACCGTTCATCAATGTTCGCTGCGTTCAGTGAAACTTTTTACTGTGATGCTTCTGCAAAACAGTGAATAAGTAAAAAGCCAACACAGGAAGTGTCTCAGATCTGTGACGTCATCTGTATCAACACAACCTTGATTTCCTACATGTTGCTGAAGAGGTTTTTCTGTGTTTAGTATCATAGATGCAGGGACTTTGCAGAGGGTGGGTAAAGCAGGGGCCTCACGCTGAGAGGGGGCCCCTGAAAATAGCAGAATAACAGTTGTTACACAAACGAGAATTGTATGAACAAGAGACTGCATCGGCATCGTGGACAGAAACCCTCTGATGACACGAATCTTCAGCCAAACCTTGAACCTTACGGAACTTTAAAGAGAAAGTTAAACATCTAAATGTGTGTTTGATGGTTTTGGAGCTTTGTACTTTACTTTATCTTTATTCATGTATTTGCAGAATATGAACTATCTGTAAATGTGATAGTAAAAGAATTGTTTAACACCCCCACGTCCCTTGAAACACTCCTGCATGGATGATGATGCACCTTCATCATTATATGTTATTATTATATAATATTTAAAACTGAAATCTAAAAATTGGAGTTAAAAGAAAGTTCACATCATTTTCTCTGTCTGAGGCAAAAAGTTAAAGAGGCAACTGGACTCTTGGTGTCGTTCAGGTGAAGGACTCTGACCTGGTTCTGGATTTGAACCTGAGTCCACAGAGAAAAGTGGAGGAAACAGAAACCACATGAACATTCAAGTGAAAACCCTGCAAACACAATCTGATTTTCAAATTCAACGAAATAAACCAACAGATTCACTAAATCCAGTTAATATTTAATGAACGTGACCCTCTGACCCGTTGTAGAGCGCCCTCACCAGGTCAAAGTTAAATATAGAGCACATGAAGAGGCAGAGAAATCATAATCACATTTAAAATCTTCTCTCAAACTGTACTTTAATGATTCAGCCTGAGTGTGAAACAGCTTCAGATGCTTTTCAGCCTGAGCCTCCGCCTTTGTTCCTGCAGGAACATGATGGACGTGATGCTGCTGCAGCGCATGTGTGTGTGTGTGTGTGAGATGAAACAGCAGTGCAGATGAAACGTGTGTGTGTGTGTTGGTGGATGGTGGGATGGAGTAAGGTGTTGCCCGTTACACTGAGCCTCCCCCTGGGCTGGTAGCTCTGGAAGCTCTGTGGAAGCTCACTTCACTCAGATACATGCAGATCAAACACTGCATTGATCTCTGGGCTTCATGACACACACACACACACACACTCTCACACTCTCACACACACACACACACACACACACCAGCTCTAGCACCACTCCGACCGACTCCTCCATTCTCTCCACCAGCAGCTGTGTGAAATATAAAACACATGGTAATTACCATCACGCCGAGTGTCCCTATAAAACTGGGAGTATGAAATCAGCTCTGTATTTAGAATTTATCTTTCTGACTCACTGTGTTTGTGCCCTTGAGCAAAGCTTCCAATAACACACTGGGAAACCGCCGCAGACGACAGAATTAAAACATGTGCATAATGATATGAACTTTATTTTATTCATATGGCAAACTTTACAAAACGAAATGATTAAATAACGCTAATGTAAAGTCATCACTAATCAGACAAAGACAAAAGAATATTGATGATATAAGAAACTAACCTCAGCCGAGGACTTTGCGTCTCCAGCCCGTGTGTCCATCAGTCCCAGTGCTGGTCACCTGAGATATGAGACACAGACAGAATTCAGGATAATGTCTGTGGTGTAAGTTGAGTGATGTCGTCTGTCGAGCTCGTTCACCAGGTGCTGTTGATTATCACAGGACGTATATGTGTGGAGTGAGAAAATAAAAGCATCAAGATTACTGAGTGGAACTGAGTTGATCCTGGAGAGTCGTCTACATGCAGGAGATCCCCCCCCCCCCCCCCCCCCCCCACACACACACACACACGCTGCTGATCTGTATGCTGCTTGTGCTGCATCTGTTTGAGCAGCTTCCTCCTCGGTCCTGTAATCAACAGCGGAGATGAGACGGACAGTGACTGAAGACAGAACTCAGTTTGTTTATGTGTAACAACAGTGAGAAGAGCCCTTGGTTTTAATTAGAATCCCGGCGGCTGCAGGAACAGAAGCTCGACATCAGCGACAGACACAGAAGGATCCGCTCGTTGAGGCTAAACATGCCCTGTAGCAAAGTGCGGCCTAATGAACGCCGGGCCCGGTTCTGTATTCCTGCTGCGCACGTGAACTCACAGCTGCTGTGTTCAGAATGAAGCTGCTCAACATCTCGACAGCTGCTGCCCACAGAGGCTGAATTCAAACCCCTCTGCTGACCCCTGCTGACCTTTCCTCAATCACCAGACGAAGGTTTTTACACTGAATTTATATTTGATTCCACAGAAGAACAGAACACGTCGAAAGGTATTCAACAAGCAGGGTATCAAAGCCCCGCCCACACACACACACTCAACCAATTACAAGTCAGTCTCAGCTGTCAATCATGACGTCTCAGTCCGTCTTCATATCATCAAATAACGAATTAAAACCAAACTTATCAGAAACACTTGAATAAACATTTGGTTCATGTCGCATCCACTAACATGGAGGGGACGGGTTTATGACGTATACTGCAGCCAGCCACCAGGGGGCGATTGAGACACTTTGGCTTCACTTTTGGGAGCTAGATATAATTATTATTATTAAGGCCCGAGCACCGAACAGTAGGAGACCGCGGGAGGCCCTTTTGAAATTGTAAGGATTTTTTACCAAACTTTGCAGAAAATTAGAAAGTGGTGAAAATGACCGTGGCGCGTGGCGTGGCGTGGCGTGGCGTGGCGTGGCGTGGCGTCACAGTTTGATTACACGCCATCAAAACACGAGGTTCTGTGTCTGGTCCATGAATCCTTTGATGCTGAGCCGTCAACAAACAACTCCACTCCTGCATTATCAGCATCAAAGGATTCAACAACAAATTAAAGCCCTCAAATTCTCACCAAAGCATGTGCTCGGGCCAGTTATTATTATTATTATAATAATAAATATTATTATTAAATAAAAAATATTTTTATTTGTCTATTTTTATTTTGTATTAGATTTTTGTGTGGAATTCTCCCTCTGTTATTGTTTGATTTTAATAATTTAATGGACACAGCCTCTATGGGGTTGTGGGTTAGAGAAGTGTGTAGCACTGCAGCTCTGCTTCCTGGTCCCACCTCTGGGTCGTCATTTTGTACACTGAGTAATATTCCTAGATAAGAGAGATGCTCCATCCCAAGTGGGAGGAACGCGTCTCTCCCAACAAGACCAGGTTTCCTCCAAAAAGTTTGCCAATTATCTACAAAGCCCGGAACCATTTACACCTCCTCAGTATTTTCCAGTTGGCTGCTCTTGTCCCCACTGTCAGTCAGAACGATGGAGACGCAGGGCTGGAGGAGGGGGGGAGCAAGGCAGCACCGACAGAAGTGTGTCCGGTGAGCGAACCCCAAACTCTCCTCCGCTGCAGCAGCGACGACACACGAGGGCGAGTCGCTTCTTCGGCGGCGGCCGAGCGGCGCCCCCTACAGCAACACCGCCCCCTACAGCTCCAGAGTGGTCGTGTTGTGCTGTTGGTCTGAGGGACTTTTGGTTGGAGCTGAAACATGAACTGTGGGAAACAAAGGTCAAAGCCCAAGTGTCTGCACGGCTGAATGAGACTGGTGCTCCACGGGGGGGGGTGCGGGTGAACCAGTATTTTGTGTGGGATTTTACAAAGTACATTTACTTTGTTGCTGTACTTCAATACATGTGTCATGTGTCTCTACTTTACTTGAGTAGAACAAGTAGAAAGACTGGATTTAACAACTGTGTTATGTATTTAAAACTTCAGCTTCGTCACACATTTGATATGATTTTTATTTGTTGAAGAAATAACAAAATTATATACGTATTGTCGTGGAAATTTATCATGAGATTTGAAATAATGAGTTTCTCAGACCGGAGTTGTCTTAGAGGTTTAATTTTTAGCTCTGCAGAGGGTTACACAGTCATCAACATGGCTCAGAGTGCAACAACGAGAAGTTAAAAAGGAAGGTTTTCATACAATGTGAAACAGGAAACAAAACAGGAAGCAGACAGGAAACGTCTCCTTTCTGGCATCACTGTTTGAGGTTGCATCAGCTAAGTGCACAGAAAACAGTCAAAACAGTAGTAAGACATTGATCAGTGGAATTTTCCATTACAGTATATATCAGGATCAATACAGTTTATAAAACATCACAGAACCTGATTTCTACATTGATTTAGAAAACAACAGCAACATTAGTTCTTTCAAACACATTCATGTCAGTGTAATTATAGATTTCTGTCTTTACAAAGTGAGAACTGAATATGTGTGATAAAGGAAGGTCAGTGTTTGATTGACAGCTGATCTCTGTGCGGAGCAGAAACGTCACCACGACGAACTTTGATCAACAAACATGGAGACAAAAGAAGTTCAAGATTTAAACACAGAATCTAAATCACTGCTTTTAATGACTCAAGTCTATTTGAGTTTACAGAACTCAGCTGTGTCTCCATAATCAAGCCTAACTCCAGCATAGAGAGGCAGAGTGAATGTGGTCTGGACTCTGTGGAGGAGAGTCATGGTGTCAGAGACGCTGTAGAAGGACAGAACACCTGCACTGTGATCCAGGTACACTCCTACTCTGGAGGACAGAGGACCTGACACTGGAGTCCTGATCCTGTTATGATAAAAGTTATAACTGTCTCCATAACAAACTAATGACCAAGATTTATCATTGTTTCCAAATCCACATTCATCTGAGCGTCCTGCTCTTCTGATATTCTTGTATGTGACTGCTACACTAACTCCGTCTCCGAACACCTCCACCTCCACCTCCACCTCCCAGTAACAACGTCCAGTCAGACTCTCTCTACTCAGGACCTGAGGCCTAACAGTGAATCTGTCTGGGTGATTAGAATAAGACTGTTCTTCTCTCATACGTGTTACTTTTCTGTTTGCCTCAGTTAATAACAGATCTCTGTTTGCTGTGTTTGGATCCAGTGTGATTTCCTGTGAATATCTTAAGAAGTCAGCTCTGGTCTCTGGCTCTGGTTGTGGCAGTAAAACATCCACTTGAGACACAATCTGTAAAATCTCTGTCTCTGTCTCACTCAGAATGTCCTGTAGTCGACCTCTGACCTGGGACACAGCTGCTGTCACGTCCTCAAAGTACCTCAGAGGACGGATCCTGATGCTGGATGGGTGTGTAGATTCACTGAGTGGTGGCAGTGAGAGGTAGTTGTGTAGAAACTGGTTGTGATCCTCTGTGTCTGAGAGCTGCTTCAGTTCATGGTCTTTCCTCTTCAGCTCAGTGATCTCCTGCTCCAGTCTCTCCTGAAGCTCTCTGACTCGACTCACTTCAGTTTCCTGCTGGGATCTGATCTGCTGTTTCACATCAGAGCTTCTTTTCTCCAGCAGACGGATCAGCTCAGTGAAGATCTTCTCACTGTCCTCCACTGCTTTATCAGCAGAGCCATTGATGGCCTCCTCCTCCAGTGGAAGCAGCTTCACATCTTTCTCTGTGTCCTGGAGTCTCTGCTGGATTGTTTGTCTCCTCAGCCCGAGCTCTCTCTGCCTCTCAGTCCTTTCTGCTGCAGCTGACACTGTGTCGTGGCCTTTATGTTCATCCACAGAGCAGAGATAACAGATACACTGCTGATCAGTGCGGCAGAACATCTTCATCACCTCGTCGTGACGAGAGCAGATGTTCTCCTGGAGCTTCTCCGAGGGCTCCACCAGCTTGTGCTTCTTCAATGGAGCTGACTGAAGATGACGCTGGAGGTGTTTTTCACAATAAGAGGCCAAACAAACCAAACAGGACTTGAGAGCTTTCAGTTTTCTCCCAGTGCAGACATCACAGGCCACATCTTCAGGTCCAGCATAGCAGTGATCAGCAGGAGCAGCTTGGAGTCCAGTCTTCTTCAGCTCCTCCACTAAACCAGCTAACATGGTGCTTTTCCCCAGGACAGGCCTCGGTGTGAAGGTCTGTCTACACTGAGGGCAGCTGTAGCTTCCTCTCTCCTCCTCTTTGTCCCAGTGGGTGTTAATACAGCTCTTACAGTAGCTGTGTCCACAGCCAGTAGTCACCGGATCCTTCAGTAGATCCAGACAGATCGAACAGCAGAATCTTTCTCTGTCCAGTTGAATTTCTTGCTGCGCCATTTCAGCTGGTGCCAGAGACTGTAGAACAGTTTCACTTCCTCTGAACAGATACAGATCTCTGCTCCTCCCCCTCTCGTTCACTCCCTGCAGTGACTCAGCTCCCACAGTTCACAGCTTGTTGTTCACTGGTCCTTACACTGACACACCTGTGAAGGGAGGAGACACAGACATGTCCTGACTGGGAGGAGCTGGTTGTGTCTGAGGAAGAAGTTGTTGGTCTTTCAGGATTTACGGCTTTTCACTACGATGAGCTGTTGGAGAGTTTTTTATCTGTGTTAACACATTTCAAAGTGAATAGTTGCTCTGGGAACTGTCACATTCAGCTCACAACAGCACAGGTTGTAAGATTCACATTCTTCAAAGTTTCTAGAAAAGTTAACGAATCTTTTCAATGGAATAAAAACCGACTTACAAAGTGCTTCACAAATGAAAAACACAAGTAAAAATACATTAAAACACACGTATGAAAGAGTAAAAGTATAAAAACACTACAGGTGACAGAAATGTAATCGTGACCACACTTTAAAAACTAGAATTAGATCAAATCGTGGTACGATAACAGCAGGTTTGAAGTTTGGATTTAAAGGAAGCTTCTGACTCAGCCTGCTGTATTTCCTCAGGTTGTTTCAGAGTCTCAGACTCTTATTTCTAAAGCTCTGTCCCCCTCAGTGTTAAGCTGAGCTGTTACAACAGCACATGCAGCCAGAGATGATACAGACTTACAGCAAAGTTAATGGAGTTCTAAAGAAGAACAATGACAAAGAGCAAAGGAACCATGTCAACAACTGTTCAGCTTCTATCAAAGAAAATGATAAACTGCTCAAACTGTTTCTATATAATACAAGTGACACCAAAGTTCTTTCTGTTCTGAAACAGTTGAAGTTTGTCTGTGACGGAGCAAAGAATCGATCCCAGTCGTCAGGAACCTGATCCTGAGTGTTTTTACCGTTTACTGTTTTAACTCTGCAGAAACTACAAAACCTCTTCAAGCAGCAAAGTTTGTTTTGTGGGTTAAACCTCGTTATTATTGTTATTTATAATTGTAGAGAACTTTAATTATATATTTATTATTTAAATTAATTTCT
Organism: Hippoglossus hippoglossus; assembly: GCF_009819705.1. Classification (NCBI taxonomy): domain Eukaryota; kingdom Metazoa; phylum Chordata; class Actinopteri; order Pleuronectiformes; family Pleuronectidae; genus Hippoglossus; species Hippoglossus hippoglossus. Next base: position 26,750,801 of record NC_047160.1, read on the forward strand.
AAATTGAATGATTCATATTTAACATTATATTTTTTAATTCTTTTTAGTAAATGTACAGATGTCGGCTCCAGTTTTTTTAAGTATATCACTTCTCGCATGTGTGACAAGAAACTTTAAGCTGAAACTTTGTTAATAAATTGCCAGCGAGTGAAAGCGTCGCACGGTGCACACGAGGATTATCAGAGATGGAGTTTGTCTGCATCGCTGCACAGTCGCATGTATTTTCATTTCAAACTCCATTTCCCATCAGAGCCATCGGCCTGTTGAGCCTCTTTCTGTGTATTTACACTCGACTTGAAGAGCTCGGCTGCTCTCGTGTGAAACCCTCCGGCTCCTCGATGGAGGGTCCCGAGCGCCTGGAGGGTCCAGAGCTCCTGGAGGGTCCAGAGCTCCTGGAGGGTCCAGAGCGCCTGGAGGGTCCAGAGCTCCTGGAGGGTCCAGAGCCCATGGAGGGTCCAGAGCCCATGGAGGGTCCAGAGCCCATGGAGGGTCCAGAGCGCCTGGAGGGTCCAGAGCTCCTGGAGGGTCCCGAGCGCCTGGAGGGTCCAGAGCTCCTGGAGGGTCCAGAGCGCCTGGAGGGTCCAGAGCTCCTGGAGGGTCCAGAGCCCATGGAGGGTCCAGAGCCCATGGAGGGTCCAGAGCGCCTGGAGGGTCCAGAGCGCCTGGAGGGTCCAGAGCCCATGGAGGGTCCCGAGCACATGGAGGGTCCAGAGCACATGGAGGGTCCAGAGCCCATGGAGGGTCCCGAGCGCCTGGAGGGTCCCGAGCACCTGGAGGGTCCAGAGCCCATGGAGGGTCCAGAGCACATGGAGGGTCCAGAGCACATGGAGGGTCCAGAGCCCATGGAGGGTCCCGAGCGCCTGGAGGGTCCCGAGCACCTGGAGGGTCCAGAGCCCATGGAGGGTCCAGAGCTCCTGGAGGGTCCAGAGCTCCTGGAGGGTCCAGAGCGCCTGGAGGGTCCCGAGCCCATGGAGGGTCCAGAGCACCTGGAGGGTCCAGAGCTCCTGGAGGGTCCAGAGCGCCTGGAGGGTCCCGAGCCCATGGAGGGTCCAGAGCCCATGGAGGGTCCCGAGCGCCTGGAGGGTCCAGAGCCCATGGAGGGTCCAGAGCACCTGGAGGGTCCAGACCACCTGGAGGGTCCAGAGCACCTCGAGGATCCAGAGCACCTGGAGGGTCCCGAGCACCTGGAGGGTCCAGACCACCTGGAGGGTCCAGAGCACCTGGAGGATCCAGAGCACCTGGAGGATCCAGAGCACCTGGAGGGTCCAGACCACCTGGAGGGTCCAGACCACCTGGAGGGTCCCGAGCACCTCGAGGGTCCCGAGCACCTCGAGGATCCAGAGCACCTGGAGGATCCAGAGCACCTGGAGGGTCCAGACCACCTGGAGGGTCCAGACCACCTGGAGGGTCCAGAGCACCTCGAGGATCCAGAGCACCTGGAGGGTCCCGAGCACCTCGAGGGTCCCGAGCACCTCGGGGATCCCGAGCGTCGCCCTGAATCTGACGTGAAGAAGTTGAGCAGAAAACAAAACCCTGAAGATTCTTCTTCTTCTCTCTGCTGCTGTTTTCTCATCTTTTTCACTCAGTGTAAACAGGAAGTGACCCGCCCACCTATCTAATGTTTACATGTTCCTGTGACCCCGCCCCCTCCACATTACAGTGACATCTTGACACCCCCCGACATCTCCCTCCTCTCCCCCGTCTCTTTGATGAGGAGGAAGTGGATCAGCCACCAGGGCACCCAACATGGCGTGACCCCCCCAAAGTGCACACACACACACACACACATACACAACAAACACACACCCTGCAAGTGTCTCCCAGGCCTCTATAATCCTCTGATTCGTTCCGTTTATACAGGCGGCCGTGAAGTACTCCAACACATCAAAGACACTGTGTGTGTGTGTGTGTGTGTGTGTGTGTGTGTGTGTGTGTGTGTGTGTGTGTGTGTGTCAGAGCCTCATTTTTGTACAACAGACACGTCGTCCATCTTTATTTACAGTCTATGGTTGTGATGAAGTTGTTGCCGTGGTTACGTCCTGTCCATCCGACCCCGACCGGCTCATTCTCCTCCTTATATTTCCTCCTTCATCACATGATCTAATTTTCAATTCAGCACTTTATCGACCTCGGCTGAATGTGAAACCTTGATTTACAGTTCCTCTGCCCTCTCTCACCTTTGTGCAGGAATGTAAAAGCAGTTCAAAGCTCCGTGTGTGTAAACGTCTGAACCAGTTGTTGATTACTGCCACAGTTGTGTTGTTGCTGTGAAACTGAAGGTAGTGGAGTGTTTATTGGTGTGAACAGGTCAGGACGCACGGCAGCATCCAGTGAGCTCCACTCTTATTGGATGAATACACAGTTTTGTTCCTGATAAAAGCCTGAATGCTCCGGAGCTGCCGGTTCAGACGGATAATAACAGAGGTGGAAACTCTCCGCTGTCGGAGCTCAGGTGAAAACGCGTCCTGTCACGGCTGAAACATTCAGTCCTGACCTGAAGGACACACGCCGACACTTCATTCATCAGTAATTGCTCATCCACGTTGTAGCTCTGACCTCTGACCTGTCGGCATTCAGAGCTGACACCCGGGTGCTTAATGCTCCACACTGCTGTTTCTGCACTCTGTCACTGCGGAGGATGAACTGGCTGGTTAATTGCCAGGCGAGGATTCATCTCCTCGTTTATAGACAGATCCATCATCAGTGTCAGGGCAACAAGCTTCCACCGCTCAGTGAATCATGTGAGGAGCAGCGGAGCCAACACGACGAAGACGCTGACGAAGATCAGAGCCAGAGTAGATGAGCTGTAAACAAAAACACGTGATCTCAGCAGCAAAATGAATTCATCACATCCTGCCTGATGCTCCACCCCTCACCTGAACCTTCTCCGGAGGTCACGTCTGAAGACGACCGTTTGCTGCAGAGAACTTGATTCTAAATTCAAGAGATCCTGATTGTGGAGCCTGAAGATGCTAAACTGACAAAAAGAAAATAGAATTAATAGTAGAAGAAAACAATAAAAATAATATAAAATGTAAAAATCTAAACTTTATTGTCCAATGTGAGTCCACAGTCTGTCCTGTTTGCTCAATGGCTGCCTGGCAGACGACAGGTTTCCAAGTGGAACAAGCTGGTGGAGTTGTCCTGTTCCTGCAGCTCTTCAGACCCTCAGGCCTCCACCTGCGTCACCTCCTCACTGAGATGTTCATGCTCTGAGTCGCTGGGCTCAGATGTGAGGATTCAGTCTGATATTCATCAGGTGAATAACGTGGCTTAGTAAACACTGGAGCGCTCGGAGCCTCAGTCCATGTGCATCTCCGTCCTGGGTCAAAGGTCAGTCCTGCAGCTTGTGCTTCTTATTTTCTTAATCATCTGTTTGGTTTGGTTTAGTGATGTGATGCGTTTGAACCAGTGGAATCAAACCTTCTCACAGTGATGTTCAGAACAGCAGCAAATCAGCAACTATAGTGTAAGGGAAGTAATTCTCTGTACTTTTTTATAATTAATTATAATTATTCTGTCCCCACTGGTTCATCTGAAGCTTCACAGTGACACAGACATCAGAACAGTTTCCTGTAATAAGACAGAAGTTACATTCATGTCACAGATTAAATAAAGAGCTGGTTATTTGTTACTGAAACACTTTTTATCTTATTTGTTAAAATCCTCTTCAGGTCGTGAAAGCCTATGAGGCTAAATAAAGAAAAGCTGGTGCTGGTGCTATCAGAGGTTTAATCTGATCTATTATTATATTTAATTTATCACAACCTGTGCCATAGAGACAGTTTGGTCTAAATGTCTAGAACCTCTTTCTCATTGAAGTCGTCCACTGGATTCTAATTAGTGATTTCTTTGTGTTGACTCTGGATCCTGATGAGATCGGAGGCGGCTGCGACTCGCTGCGATGTCTTCATCCACAGGAAGTTCTGACAGGAGAGAAAAACATGTTTTAATGTGAAAAGTGTCCAAACGAGCGCTGCTGCTGATCAGAGCCTCACTGACACAGTCGATTGAAGCAGAAGCTCTTAAAAGCTCTTTAGTTACATAATGGAAGCAGACTGAGGATATAAATCACAGACATTCACATTCATTAGAAATGACAACCTCGCGTTAGCCTCAATCCAGATGAGGGGTCAGAGGTAGTTTCATGCCGAGCTCTTCCTCCGACTTCATCCTTTTAACGCGCTCACAGCCGAGCAGAGAAAACATCAGTTATGTAACGTGACTGATATCGAGAGCGAGTCCCATTAAGCGTTTTATGGCTCTTTGAGGCGATGTCTATTCAGTCGGAGCTTTCAGCCGGATCCAGACGTGTTGTGGTGGAGTGATGGAGGTAAGTCGTACTGACGGAGCGCGTTCGCTTTTCACAAGTTGTTCAAAGCTTTTTCAGAGAAAGAAATAAGGGAAGTAAGCCTCCGTGAAAAAACTAAGATGAAGACTGAGGCTAGAAGCAGGATGACAGGAGGGATGAGGAGGAAGGTTTCAGGACGACGTCAGTTCACCTGTACACAGGTGATACTTCACTGCCTGGAGAGGAGGGAGGGATGTGCACGTGGAAATCTGAAGAAGCTTTGATTTCTACTATTTTCATCTATGAATTCATGTTTGGACGAAGCAGCAGGAAACTGACACGTGCACGAGGTTGATGCAGGTGGAGCAGAAAATAAAAAGGAGACAATGACAAGTGATGCAAATTTAGGCAAACTAGTAAGAAAACATAATTGTCCCTTTGAACGTAATCAGCAGGTGGAAGATCATGATGATATCTAACATTTAACTTTTCACGTTGTTCTTCCTCCCGGAGCTTCTGTCTTTATTGTTATTCTCTGGCCTCGTCTCTTCCTCTTCGTTCTCCGTAGGTCTCCACCTCCTCTTCCTCATTAACATTCAAAGCAGCGTCGGAATAATTCCCATTGAAATAATTGATTTTCTTTCTCTTTTTTTTTTTCTGTCTGCTGGACGACTCTGTAAATAATGGATGGCTTCATCATCAGGGACTCCGGAACCCTGGAGGCTGAGTGGCGGCTGTAACTAATAAAAGACACACTCTCACACACACACTCTCACACACACACACTCACACACACACATATACACAGAAACACACACACTGTAAGAGGAAAAAATGCTGATTCCATGATTTTTGTAAGAAAGAATCTAATCATAGATAATTGATTCCATGATGTTGTTAATTACTTTTCCCTCCGTGTTACCTGAGACTGTAAAGACATTTTCAAAGAGCAAAGACGATGAAGCATCTTTTTAAACTTCTCAGACTTTCATCTGTACAAACCCTGAAATAGTTATATAATTATATTATAAAGTTTTGACATGTGTTGGACCGCTGCACATATGACACAGCGAGGAACTACATTATTCTTTTTCATTAAGTTTAATTAGATGTTTTTGTTTGAGTGAGCTTTTGTAACGTTAGCAGCGAGAAACTTGACTGTTTATGATGAAATTATGAAAATGTCTGTGGAAATATGAATGTTCCATCTGTTTTTAACTGAGAATCCAAAACCATGAATCCACCAACTTTCAGATGTTTACAGAACTTTATTGTCTGAAATGTTCACTGGAACTAAACAGGAAACACTTTACGGATGTGGACTGTGGTGTCCACACACTTTTGTCCACGTCTTTCCACAGAGCGGAGTCTCCAGTCCGTCTCTGTTTATCCGTCCTCATCATCTATTGGCAAACTCACAGACAGGAGTAGAATATGGAAATGTCCGGCGCTCTGCTCCTTCATTATTCATATGTGAATAATCAGATTACATCTGATGAACACGCTGAATTATTCAGGAGCCTGTGATTGGGCCTGGGGACGCGACCGGGAGGCGTTGAGGGGAAAGAGACCGGAAACAGGATCCCCGGGGAGCTGAGGGTCCCCGTCCCCCCTCCCTCGCCTCCCTGTGGCGAATCCTTCCTCTCTCCTGCCCCCCCCCTCCGCTGTTTTCCAGGTCGCCGATCGGGTTAATGGCCACACGGTGGAGTGGAGAGCGAGCGGCGACTGTGGCGTGAGGCCTGATGACGTCACTGCGACCTGCTGCGAGGGAGGCGGGCTGAATAACTGAGGGGACGTGTTGACACGACCACGAGCTGCAGGAGCAGTGATCGACAGCGATGTAACAAACACAGGTAAACATGCATCAGGTCTTTGATTCCAACAGCGTCATGTGCAGAAGAAGAGCAAAGTTATTACAAGTTATTAGAGTTAATCAGTGTTTTACTTGCAAACACACAGTTGTGTCTGTGGCTCAGTTTAAAGACGACACTCAGTTTGTGACCTGCTCCAATGAAGGAAAGAGGATTGATTTTTATTCAATAAAGCTTCTGTTTCAATCCAGAACAGATATAACGTGTCAGAACAGAAAACTAATTTCAAAACGTATTAAATAACATTTCTTCTGCATGAACTCAGTGACAGACTGAACCAAGGGGTCAAAGTTGAATCAGATTTTCAGATTTGGTTTTAGCTTCTTTCAGTTTGTCCCATTGAAAAAACAGATAAAGGAAAATTCAAACTAAAAGTCTGACTCAGTGTGTTTGATAATCGTTGCCACAGACTGAACTGCTCACCGCGATCAGAGGAGTTAAACCCTCAGAGGTTGAGGATAAGTGACGTGGACGCTTCAGTCCTCCGGTGGACGCACAGCTGCAGAGACTCTATCAGGAGAGTCACAGTGGATGTGTTTGTTTCCGTCTCGCTGCGTTTTGTTGTTGTGGCGTCTGATCCGACTGACTGATTCAGCAGGGATTGTGTGTGTGTGTGTGTGTGTGTCTGTCTGTGTGTGTGTGTGTGTGTGGTTAGCGCAGCACTGTTAGCAAACACAGCCTGGGTAAATATGATGAGAGGATGGCCCACATTAATTCACTGTTGTGCCGAGTTTGTACGACTGTGAATAAACACGACTGTCGACCGGGTGGAAACGCTTTGACAACAAAAACCAGCTGAGAGTGAAAAGAGCTCGGATCCAAATCCAGGACCATTAAGTTTTGTTGACAGCTGAATTTAGGAGAAATGTTCATGTGAGGCCGAGGTCGCGTCCTGAGCGTCATCTGAATAATTCTCCTCTCCACCGTCACAGAGAGTTCAGAGCTGAGGCCGAACATTTACTGGTTCTGTTCCAGAAGTCATCACAGGCAAATACATGCTTTTATATTTATATTCCATTTCATGTTGTGCTATAAAATATATATTTACCTGAACTGTGCCATTAATATGTGGTAATCGATGAAATCATGCACGTGACATGCTATTCATTACTGTTCAGTATTGTGTGATAGATACTAAATAAAATAACACATTTTATTTGATAGATATTAAGATATTAGAATAAGTCATGAAAATGTGTAAATTAATAATGTGAGAAATCTTAATCGTCGGAAAACTCTTATTTACTTTTTTACAAACGCAACAAACTTCCCGATATATTAAAATACAGGAAGGAAGGAAGGCAGAGATCACATTAATATGCATTCAGCAGAAAATGCAACATGACAGCAGCAATATCAGATATTATTTATTTACACGAAACATCCCCACAGACCCTGCGAAGGACCAATCAGAGGCCAGGTTTCCCCCACGGCCGTAAGGTTACCCAGAAGCCAACGGGGGGGGGGGGGTCCTCTGGCGTGCGTTCAGGACGAGCCAAGAAACCCACGACGGGGAAAACAAGTCGAACAGAAACAATCGCATCAGAGTCGATGAGGCGTTCACACACGTTCACATCAGATCCGTGTGCGAGGAGCACGAAGCGTTTCAGTCACGACCACGGCGCTCTGTGATGTCACAACATCAGTCCTGATGTTCAAACATTCATCAGCTGCTTGATTTCAGATGTGATGAAGCTCAGATCGTTACCCTCGTCTTCGTCTTCTCCCTCCTGTGTCTGACATTTCCCTGACATTCTTGTGTCCGTCTGGACAAAGGAGACAAACAGATAACAAGCAAATCAATAAGAGTATCGACTTTTTAACCCTTTTTTTGGCATTAAAACTTATAACCACAAAAATATCATCAAGTGTCCAATGAACTTTTCGAGTTTAGTTTTTTCTTCTAGAGGAATTTATTTTGATCTCAGGTGTAAGAAGCTGACTCGTTCTCTCTGAGAGTCTGAAGCTTCATGTTTGTTCCATGTTTCCTTTGATCTGTTAGTTTTAGTTTCACTTTGTAATTTAGGGACTAAAGGATTTAGTCTGACATACGTACATGGGGGCGGAGTCTACCTATACTTGACTCTGATTGGTTTGTAGACGCGTCTGACGTGGGCGTGTTGTCAGTTGGGGGGGTAGTAGTCTTTCTGTTTGAATAGAGAAGATGAAAGAAGAGCTTCATTTGTTGTCATGGTAACATCCTGCTGGTATTACTATAGCAGCATCAGAATCTTCAGGTGCAGTACTCCACAGTACTCCACAGTACTACACAGTACTCCACAGTACTACACAGTACTCCACAGTACTACAGTACTCCACACTAGTTCAAATGCACCAGATGAACGTCCTCGTGGTTCAAACATTATATCGTCGCAGGTGAAGACTGCAGCTGCTTCTTCTTCTTCTTCTTCTTCTTCTTCTTCTTCTTCTTCTTCTTCTTCTTCTTCTACTGTTTAATTCTGTCTCTACTTCCTGTGATTGGTCCAAAAGTCCAAACAGTGTTTTCACTGCAAACCAACAGAACCTGGTTCAGCTGAGTCACATTATTTCTGCTGCTGTCGTCTCAGAAACGCAGCTGCAGCAAATTCAGAGAAGAAAAACATGTGCAATACTTTCCTAATGTTTCCAAAAGTGTTTAAAATCAGTGTCGTCATGTTCAGATGTGTCCAACACAGAAGAAATGAAGCTGACAGAACCAGTAGCTTCATAGAAAATAAGAGAAACTTGGATTTGCATGACACAGATTCAAAGGATTTAAAAAGTCTCCACTTCTTTCAGAAAGTCAAACTTTAAACACTGGTCATGAGGCGTTTGGATGCAGACAAATCACCGAGGACCAATAAACATTCATTCCTGTTTCCAGTTTGTCCGATTTTTTTATTTTGCCCTTTCGGGGACGTTCAGAACGACATTTTGAAAATAAAGGCCAACGAGCCTGTGGCTCATATTTATTTAGCTTTAGTTGGGTCCCAGGACGCTCTGCGTCAGATTCCATGCCTCTGTGACTGTTAATGATGTCGCTGCTCCATAGTTTAACTTCCGCCCGACACAACAGAGGTTCCAGCTCCTCTGAGAGCAAACAGCCGCAGGAACGAGCGGCAAGAGAAGATGATTTATATCAAACAGTCCGTCCGCAGATTCTGGAGATTTAAGACTTTACATTTCAGAACAAAAGTACAAATCACAGTCCACATAACTGTCAGGTGATAAATATGTATTAAGGATTGTTTTTGGAAAAGTCCTGAGGCAAGAAAATTCAACTTCTCACAACTTTATTCAAAGAAAACAATATTTAACCAAAGTTAATAAACATGAGACCAATGCTCAGAAACACTGACTCGTCACGTTGTCAATCAAAACAACTAATTCATAGTCGAGTTTCACTGAACTTTGAAGAACAGGTGAACAGATCTCTGCAGCTCAGTTACTGCAGGACGTTCGTCTACTTGTGGACTTTATTTGTGCAGCATTATTCTTCTTGTGTCGAGCAGTGAACAGAACCGTTGCCTCTCGTCCTCACATGGGTTCATGCTGTTTATATAATCTCATCTCTTGTGTGCCTGCACTGTTCTTCAGTCAGTGAGAGATTCCTCCTGTGATCTGAGCGTCTCTCTGCTTCGTCCATCAACACATTCACATGCAGCTGCCGTCAGTCCCAACTTACCACCGGCCATTCCGGAGGAAACCAACGGTGAAGGTCCATCATCATTTGTCAAAAGCACAAACAGAGAGCGCAGCCGAGAGTAATTCAGAGCTGACCTCACACTCTGGACTCCACAGTCCCCCGCCCTCCCGCTCTCAGGACCCACGTGTCCGGGCGCCGCGGTCGACGCGTTCCAACTGAGACGATGAGATTTCTGAAACCAGAGGAACGCACGTCTCTGGCGGCCATAGGCGCTGAACTAGGTCAGCCGTCTGAACCGGCTCGCGGAGAGGGCCATCGCCAAATCCTAATCAGTGCTCGGCCAAGGGTGCGTTTGTTTTCTGTGCCTCCAGGAGCCTGAGGGGCCCCGAGAACTCGCCTGTGCTCGGTGGAAGCAGAGAATCGCTGAGGGACAAAGTTTACTGTCAAAGCTTATTGGTCTTAATCAAAGTACAGCCTTGTTCAGACATGCACCTCCTGGTTGTACACACACACACACACACACACACACACACACACACACACACACACACACACACACACACACACACGCACACCCCCTCCCTCTTGTATTGCTGGCAGAGCTTTTGGTATTGGGCCCAGTAGTTTTAGTTTCCAGGATATTGTTTCCCAGCTCGTTGCTAATGCGTCTGACAGAAGCGGCTTCGAGCTGCGCCCACATCAATTCTTTGAGAGTTCACCTAAATTCAGCTGCACACGACGAACAGTGTTTCTAAAAGAGGCAGAGAACCTCAGATCCATCTGCTCGTCCTGTTCAAAACCATCTCACAATAATTAGCAGGAAACCAGTGGATGATATTTATCTGTCAGTGTTATGATGTGTTAACGTCACGAGGCCGTCAGAGCTCATCTCATCTCGTGTTTACTCCGGCGGCTCCTGGTTCCTCCTGCTCGTTATCGAATTAGAGGAAACGCCTCCTCGAGGCACGAATACATTCAAATCGTTCTTATTTCTTCTTTTCTTTCCTTTAAGTAAATCAGTGATCGCTGGAAAAGACCCTGAGGACGTCACGATGATCAAATTACTCTGCTGATCTGAAGGCTGATGATCGCTGTCGACTGGGGCTAGAGGCCCCCGAGACCCCCCAGCACACGCATGCACGCGCACACACACACACACACACACACACACACACACACACACACACACACACACACACACACACACACACATCTTGTGGAGAATTATTATTTTTATGTCATGATATGAAAAGCTATTTCTGCCTTGTTACAATAATTTTCATGGCACAAATGTATTCTTTTCAGGGATCAAGCCCCACCCACCGCAGAGATTCAAGGAATCTGATTGGATTCTCACATTGATTGACATGTCTGATGATATGAGGAGAGACTAACAGAACAAACTCATCTTTTCTTCTTCAGCACGATTTCCTCATCCATCAGCTCGTCCCTTTCTTCTCTGTCACCACTGCCGACCCTGTCCTCTGCTCGAGAGGTGGAGTTGGTTGTAATGTTCAAGCAGCCTCCACAACATCCTGGTGACGCCTCCCGGTCAGCGAACTCTCTCACTCTCTCACTGTCGTGGGTTTCTGACGGAGCTGATCATTCGAGATCGTCCGTCCCCTCATCATAACGTCCCGTAAAGAGACGGATGAATCCACGAGTCACCAGACGAGGTCACAAGCTGCTGGACAAGGTCTTTGTGCTCGTCAGATAAAAGAAGAGCTGAGATGACTGAGTCTAAACAGAGAGCGGATGAGAAGCAGCTTGTTATGTTGTCACACTTCATCCGAGCTGATGAGGAGGGAGAATGTTTTCACACAGTTTAAGTGAAGCTCTGCTCTGGATCTGACTCGTTAACGCTGATTGATGAAGCGTTCAGGTCGAGGAGGAGCTCAGACGTTATTTAATCCAGGTCTGAACAAAGACTCTTATTGGAAGAATTGTGTTTGGCTTCTTGTTGAAACGAGGGACACAGATGAGGACGTGATGTAGACGCTGGAGAAAAGAACCAGAACGTGAGCTCATCGACTTTTAAGATTCATCGACCTTTATAGTTTCAAGTTGGTTCTAGTTTAAAGTCCAGTGTTTTCACTCTGCAACGAACAGATCCAGGTTCAGTTTGATCCAGAACCAGAACACCTCTTCTGCTGTGAGGAACCTTTCACACCTGATGTTCAGAGTCTGAAGCTCTGAACCAAACCAGGTCGGAGTGAACCATCACATCATGTGATCAGTGGAACTCTACACTTCTCCTCAGTCTGGAAGCTGCACAGACTTTATTACAATCATCTTTCCTTTAGTCTCACTCCAGGATTTGCTCGTGTCGGTACTTTATCATTTTGAAAGTGTTGCTCCTCCGACTGAAATGAGCTGAAATCAGCCTCCACCCTGCAGCATATTGAACGATGCTATCGGAGCAGAAGTGACAGCTCGGCTCCGCTTTATTTACTCGAGTCGCGGTGGTGAGAACGTGCAGCTCCTCATATTCAGGCTGATGAGCGGCTGCAGATCCACGTGTCATCAATCAGCCGCACAGAGCAAACATTAGCACGGGAGCAGAGTCGGCCGCAGAGTCGCCTCATTTGCAAAAGGAATGCACTTGTGTATTTATCCTGACATGGTTTATGATTACACAGACACACACATACACACACACACACACACACACACACACAGTGAATGATGAAACTCAGGAGCAGTTACATAAAAACTGACAGAAGAATCAAATTTGGAGAAATTATCAAACATTTTGTTTCAGGTTTGACGTCACTGCACAAACACGTCGTTAGTGTCCCGCCCACAAACACACCGACTCTACACAGTGGAGCTGCAACACTGATTCAAGTAAAAGCAGCTTTTTCATATCAACTATTCTTGTAAAATATTTCTTTAGGTCACCTTCTAAAATGTGAATTAATATAAAATATATATAACTTGTTAATACAAGTACATTTTATAAATATTTGCCTTTTTATTCAGTTTACTTCACTCTGTTGTGTTTGGAGACAGTTTGTTATTAAAATCTTTTGTTTGTAATTCTCCTGGTTCAGGAAAGTGTTCAAACACACATCACAGACATATTCAGGTGTCCACAAACTTTTGGCCTCGTAGAAATCATTTATTTTCCTCCAGGAGCATCTGAGATCTGCTTGTGTCTAAAGTCCAGTTTTTATTCATCAAATATTTGAAAAACGATAAAATGTTGAGCTTCTCTGAGGCGACTGGAGAAAACTGTTGATTTACAAACTTTGAAGGAGCACAGACTCGACTCCAGATCCTCTCATTTGCAGTGAATCCAACACGCTGCTCTTGTCTTCGCTTCTTTTCATGAATCAAACATGCGGCGTCAATATCGGTCTCACTGAAAAAAAAAATCACGCGTAAATTCTTTTCCATGAAATTATCTTCTGACGTGATGTTTGAGCAGCTTTTCTCTCGTCCTCTCAGGACGCCGCCGCCGCAGCAGAGGCTCGGAGCCCGCCGCTGCCGGAGGTAATGGAAACATTGAATATTGATGCTGTTATTATTCAAGGACATGTGGACACACAAGCCTCCGTTTGTGAAATTGGCCTCGTTTTGTATGTGAATTGATAGACTGAGAATGTGGTATTGGCATTGTAGCCCGGGAGACGTTCTGAAACGCACCCACTGCAATTCGTATAATAGTTTTTCTTTTATATAGACACACACATATCATATGCATATGCTTATATATCAGGGTCGGACATTTCTGCATAGAGAACAGAACAGGCCCGTGAATCGCCCTCGGAGGAATTGATTCCCCTCGGTGATTTCCTGCAGCATTTTCTCCTCTTTTCTTCTTTTCGAAAATATGGATTGTCTTCACATGAAAAATAAAATATAATGCATGAAAGAAAAATAGAATAAATCTGCCTGTTTCTGAGAGATTGAAAGATTCAAAACATTTATTTATGAGAAAAGATCTGGGAAAATGTCTGGAAAGAAAATGTTTGATTCTGACGGGACTGCTGTTGTTAACAAGGTGTGTGTGTGTGTGTGTGTGTGTGTGTGTGTGTGTGTGTGTGTGCGTGTGTGTGTGTGTGTGCGTGCGTGTGTGCGTGTGTGTGAATATTAATATTAAGAGCCATCGTGTCTCAGTCAGCCCCTGGTGGTCGGCTGCAGAGGTTAAAAATCGCAGAATCTCAGCTGAAGAATTTAACCCATGCTGACGTTTTCTCATCAAGGCTTGTTGAGCGTTCTGCTTCTGTATATTAACGTTGGAGCGAGTTGTCGCTCCACGTCACTCTCCGTTTCCTTTACATCAGCTTCCCCATGAGAGACGAGTCTGTACGCCGCTGCCTCCAGAGAAATTATCTTCCATTATCCTGTAGCCTGTGATGCAACATTATTTTCCAATCTTGTCGTGTGAAGAAGATTCTGAAGATTCTCCTCATGACCGGGATGCAAATAGATCAGTTGAGACATGGACCAAACTAAAAATCTAAGTATATGTTAATACATTTTCCTTAGAGATGGTTTCTGTCATTTTAGGCCGTTGATGTTCATGTTTCTGAAAAGAGGAAAGGAAACATGGAGAAACAGAGGAAGACGTAGAGAGAAGATGAAATCAGAACTGAGGAGAGAAAAAGAGGAGGGAAGGAGATTTAAAATACAAAGAATTAAAGGATGGAAGTCGACCTGGAACAGAAACATGAGGTAGAGAAGGAAAAGGGAGCGAGGGAAGGGAATGAGAAAGAAAGGAATAAAGTAGGAGAGAAGAGTGAAGGTAGAATGTAAATAAAAAGATGAGGCTCAGATGGAGAAGAGGAAAGAGGAGGGAGGATGAGAAAAGTGTGAGGAGAGGTAGGAATAAAAAGGACAAAATAAAGACGAGTATAAAGAGCAGGAAAATGAGGGAGAAGGAAATGGAAGTTGCTGCAGAAAATAATAGACGAAGAAGAGCAGATGTAGAGAAGTGAGCCGAGGGGATGAGGGAAGTTAATAAGGACGTAGGAAAGGGGGAGGAGAGAGGGAAATAAAGTGGTGATATTAAAGAAAGCACGAGAGGCCTGAGAGCTTGATCTGCTCTCTTAGTCTCTCTCTGAAATCCATTCTGGAACAATTTACAGCTGCGACCAGAGACGAGAGGATTCGGGGCAGATCTCAGGGCGGCGATGTGACGAGACGTGTAATTATCTGCAGCGACTGCATGTACAAACAAATTTTCACTTTTATAATCTTATTAGGAGATTAGGAGGCGTCGGCAATGGGCTTAGGCACGGCTGTCTGCTGGGGGGCGGGGGGGTGAAAGAAAAAAAATAACTTGTTTAGCTCTTAATGGATTTTATTTTCACTTTCTCTCTCTGAAAAATCAGTTAGGAGACACACACACACAGACACACACACACAGACACACACACACACACACACACACACACACACACACACACACACACACACACACACACACACACACACACACACTCAGCATGCGCTTTAGCCTAAAGTCTGTCAACAGAACCAATAAAAACACGGTAGAGCCGGGATGAATTCAAATAACAATCCAATCACACTGGGAACGGAGGAGAAAAAAGAAATAATCTCATTAAAGCAGAGATTTGTTTCACCTCCGACTGAAGAGAAGCAGCTGGTGTCACCAGAGGAAAGTAACAGGACCGCCGTCCGGAGGTCATCACGTGTTGTGGCTTCACGGTTTCCTGGTTTTCAGTGAAGAGACACGAGCTGCTTCCAGAGCTGCACTGAACTCCAGAGGATCTGAGGAGCATCCAGACCTCGAGATCCTCTGCAGGGTCCAACGCCAGCAGGTGATAAAAGCTGGTGTCAGGGTTAATTAATACAAATCAATACGTCCCATCCGGCGTCTGTCTGCTGCTCCCCCCCCCCCCCCCCCCACCTGAGGTGTCTGTGTTGTCGTGAACGCGTCCGAGCGAAGAATCTCTCTCTGCGTTCTTCATATACGTGAAAGACAAACTCCAGAGTCTGGATGCAGTTCTACAAACATCCTCCAGAGGTCGTGTCTGAAAACAGCTATGTACGAGGAGAAAGATGATCTCAGTCAGGCTCCACCCCCTCTCCTCCAAATATGGTTACTTCTGGTTCCTAAAAAACAAAATGGCGCTGGACACAATGTCCAACTTGAGGCTTCAGCTCACAGACCAGCGGGTGACGTCACTGTGTGTTGATGCTTTTATTCAGCTGATTATAAAAGAACTTGAAGTTTCCTGTTTCACAACTTTATCAGGAAGCTGCCGGCCAATCAGAAATCTCTATTGTCATCACATGCTCCTCAGACTTTCAGGAGGAAGTTGAACTTTGGAGCACGAGGTGTGAAGGTCTGAACGTACGGTGTCTGCGTGGGAACAGATGGTCGCCTCCGGTTCTGATGTCGTTTAACCTTTTACTGAAAATAAAGTGAAAGCAGATGGAGCCATCTGTTCTCAGCTTTATCAGCAGCAACAACTCTGTCACGGAAAAACAGCCGAACAACACAGAACGCTTCATTTTCACAGGGTCAAACTTCAGCGCTGTCGTCGTCAGCGCCATCGTCAGGGTCGGACTTCAGCGTCGTGGTCACAGGGTCAGCGTCGTGGTCGTCACCGTGACAGGAAGTGGACACATGTGATTTAAACGTGGAAACAAAAACAGGAAAGATCCTCGTTTCCTCGCTCGTCTTTGTTCTCGTGTCAGTTTGTTTATCGGCTCCAGGTTCGTTCTGGTCGTGTTCCTCTCGTGGTTTGATGTGTTTCAGCTCCTCGGGTTCCAGCCGCCAGCGACGCCACCGCGCCGCCATCAGCCATTACATGAGGTGTGTTTGGGAAACGTGGGGTTTTTCAGCGCCGCGGTTCTGTTTCACCTCCACTCCTGAACTGCTGCTCACCAATTATTCATGTGGTGTCACGTCACGGAGCTGCTGCAGCGTTTGCCTGCGGGGACAGTCACAGTGTGTGTGTGTGTGTGTGTGTGTGTGTGTGTGTGTGTGTGTGTGTGTGTGTGTGTGTGTGAGACTGTATCATGTATATTATGCAAGCAGGGGTTGTGTGAGACTGTGTGTTATGCAAGCATGTGTGTGTATGTGTGAGTGTGTGTTGTAATTCCCACTTCAAATCAAAGTCCCTGACAGCTGCCTTAATGCCAGCTGCCTCTCAGGTGATGAAGGGCCTACTGCTCGTCGCCACGGATACCTCCATCACCGACCCCCCCCTCCCTGTTGACAGCGAATCAATCACTCCGTCCGCCCGCCGCTCTGTATCCCTGACACTGGCATGTATAATTAAAGTTTATTCCCCCGGACCTCCCAGTTCAGCCTCTTCCAGCAACGGCCCGCTGCCACCACAGAAGAAGAAGATAAATATGAGATGGGCATTCATATTTCACAAATCAGAGGGGAAGTGTGGAAACCAGCGCAGCGCGGGCGCCGAGCTCCTCGGGACGAGGCCTCCCGCCTGTCAGAGATGAGACTCCTCAGACAGACGACATCAGATTCACAAAGAGACGGGGGGGTCCGTGGAATATTAAAACTTTATTTTTTCATCTTTTAAAGTCCAAATTAATAGAATAAAACCGTCATTAAAACCCAGGAGGTAAAATAGAAATGACGTCCGGTACCTGATGACACCACATTAAGAGGCTAGTTCTCTGACGGGGCAGCATGTGAGAACGCAGCTGTCCAGGAGAAGCTCCAGACGTTCTCCTGTGAGAAACAGCAGGAGATTCTCCGGATGATTCACCACGAGCGAGTGGACGAAGTTTCTGAAACGCTACAGACGTCAAGACAACAAATATCTAAATACCTGCAGCTCCACAGATCTGTGTGTTTTTGTGTGTGTTAGACAAACTCCAGAGAAAGAGTTCACGTCTCTAAGAGATTATATTTACTTTCCTGTTGTAGTTTCCAGGAAACCACTAGAATCTGCAGAAGTAAATCTGAGACAACAAGGTTTAATTCTGTATGTCCCTCACTTCTGTCCGTCCTTTAAGTGTCTCCAACTGTTTCTGTAATAAAAGACAGGATTTGTCTCTGGAGCAGAAATAGAAAGTGGTTCTTCAGGAAGAGAATGAAGAGGCAGGACGCTGCCGTCACAGCTGGAGCCAATCAGCAGCTTTGACTTGTTATGATAATCAGCCTGAATTCTGTTAATTTAAAGTTTTAACACATTTTATTGATCAACTTCAGGAAATGAAGAAGAGCAGAGCTGATGATACCAGTGTGAGTAACACACACACACTCACACACACACACACACACACACACACACACACACACACACACACACACACACACACTCCATCCCAAATGAAAGCACACAGAGATGATTTATTCCTGAAATGAACAAGTGCCTCACGGTTGCAGAAGCCTCGAGCTCAGATGTGTTTGACTCTTGTTGCTGCTGCAGCTCCACGTTCTCTCTGCTGCCTCACGTCTGCTCAGCTGATCAGAAGAGTTCAGATCCCCTCAGTCTCATCAGGAGCTCAGGTAATGAGCTGAGGTTTCTCACCACTCAGCAGCTTCAGTAACACTTTGCTCTGCTGTTAAATGAGAAGTCGTTTTTAATTCTTCTCAGTTACGCTTCTTTCATTCTGTTGTTGTGTATTTTACAAATGTTTTGTTCTTTGTCTTTTTTATTCCTCAACAAACTTTCAAACCGTAAAAGTTTAACAAAAGTTTTATTATCATCATTATTGTATATAGACAGGTTTAGTGCATTTGTCACAAAGCTGTATTTTAATTAAAGAAAAAAGAGTAATTATTAGTAATTATTATTAGATTTATTCTCATAAATCCTCATGACGACTTTTCCTTTTTTAAAACCACATATTTCTCCTCTTTGTTGTGAAAGTGGGATTTTACCTTCAGTTGTGAAGCGTAACTGACACATGAATGTGAACGTCTGGAGTGAAGTGCAGGAAGAATCAAAGTGTTTGTTTGCAGGAGGGCCTCAGAGTTCAGAGCGAGCGCAGCGTCGTGCAAAAGAAGCTTTGGATGGATATTTAACTCGGAGCGGCTGAGCCAGGTTAATCCCGCCTTTTGTTGGGCTCACAGGGGCGACGGGCTCAGAGCCGGAGAGATGGCCGATAGCGCCGGCTGAGAGGAAACTTCAAAAGCCGAGGACTCGGACTCCTGATCCGTCTGCAGCGACGGTGAAACCTCAACAAAGGCTGTGAGACGACAGGGGACAACGACCTGTGGTGACCCCGGCACCAACAAGCACACAGAGACGCTGAAGAGTCAAACTTCACTTCACAGCCGCCGACAAACTGCAAACACAACTCTGCCTCCGCTGCATGAAGAAAGTTTTAACACCAAAATCACAACCTGGAGCTTCTGTCAGTGTTAAACATACATTCTGCTCATCTTCAGGTTGATAATTGTTAATAAGAGTCATGACTGTAAAATGTTTTCATGCTCTAATGTTCAGAAAACATCACTGTCCTCCGGCTGTCCATCGCTGCAGCTCCTCTCTTCAGCCTCTGTCTCAAACACTTGGTTTAGCTCCTGTCTCTTTAAGACCCCCCTCTCTGATTGGTCAGCTGGTCCTCTCTGTTGTGATTGGTCAACATCTTCGAGGAAATGTCGGCCTTCACTCTGCAGTTTCCGTGTTGAAGACATGTTTCTTCTAAACGTGTCATCAAGCAACGTGTACATTTAGATCCGTTAGTTACGTTACGTGTCACAATGATGCGTCTGACGAGTTGTTTCAGGAGCTTCAGTGTTTTCTCCCTCTTCCACAGACTCATGACTTTTTAATTTTCCAACTTTTACATTCACAAAAAACGTTTACAACACACCAGAGGAAAGAAAGACTGAAAAACACCATATGTCTCTTTTAAAAAGCGGAAATATTACTTCTCCAAAGTTTCTTTTATCCATGTCCCATCTTTCCACAAAGTTTCGTGGAAATCGATTGTGTAGTTTTTGTGTAGTCCTGCTGACAGACAAACAGACAATGTAACCTCGTCCTGTTTAGTATAAACTAAAACACATAAATCTAATGTGAGAAGCAGCAGTAAAATGTTTTCTATGCATCAGAATGAACTTATCATTTTTACTAAACTTTCCGAACTCTACTTTATATCTTCAACAATATTTAAAGGAAACATAATCATCATCATCCCTGAACTCTGCTCTCGTGCACTTAATTAATGAATGCCATGTTAATTCATGCACCGTCAGTGTGGTGTTGATGCCAACTGCTGTCGGAATTTACATATATTAACATCTTAGTTCAGGACGGGGAATATTTATACTTGAGTGTTAGTGGAGAATTTCTCCAGTTTTCAAACAGATTTTAAACCTCAGATTACATCGTTTGAATTTTTTATCTCTTACATCTATATTCAAACTGAATAGAGACTTAACATAACTGACATAACAGGTTAAGTCTCTTTAAACCACAGGAGAACCAGGAGAACCAGGAGAACCAGAAGAACCAGGTCCAGGTTTCATTTCCTCTGTTTGATCGTTTCACTGAATTCAGCAGAAATTCAACCCTCAGTTAAATTATGTCACGACTGAGTCAAACTGCTTTGGTTGTTGTTTCCGTCGTTTTGCACTTTTTCATTATATCGGAGTGTTTTCTGTGTCACGCAGGCCGTAATTTCTCCCTCCGCCTGTCCGTCTCTCACACACACACACACACACACACACACACACACACACACACACACACACACACACACACACACACACACACACACACACACACACACACACACACACACACACACAGCCTGTCGGGTGTATTGCCCCAGTCATGATTTTTGTAAATGAAGCTGGGCTGCAAATCACGGCGGCTCGGACTGAATCAGCAGCTCTCGGCTGAAAGCTGATTTCCAGACGCTGCATGTTCTCACAGATGTGACAGAGGAGACTGACTCTGCACACACACACACACACACACACACACACACACACACAGAGAGACACACACTGTACTAACTTGTACCTGTGCTACATGTGAACCAGGAGCTGTGTTTCCATAGTAACCGTGATGGTTGTTGACCCCCACAATCTAAACTAAACTCCCACAGCTTCCTCCAAACAAAGCAACACTCTTTACTGAAGACCCTGTTTCTGTTTCGTGGGACGTTTCCACATTTAAACCCAAACACGTTCTTCTGTTTCTTTCCGTACTGTCGAGTTTTATTGTTTTACTGTTGAAGTGTTGGTGAAGCTAACGGAGCGGATAACAGAGGTAAGATACTCGTGATCCCTCACAGGCCGTGGTTCACTAAGCTCTGGTTCATAAAGGCAGGTTTATACAACACATTTAACAACCAGGCAATTCATCATGCTTTTTGATCATTTGAAAATCCCACGCATTGGTCAGTCCTCTGAAGACGTCTGACTACATCAGACTGAGGCTCAGACACATTGTTCTTTCTGAGCGTTCGAGCAAACTGGAGCAAAACCCGACTGCACTGGTGACGATTTAGTGTCGTAACCAGACCAGAGCCTGATGTCTTCCCTGATTTACAAACACGTGCATATGGTTACTGCTGCTTTGAAGGAACCAAGGTGTCGCTGGACAGAACGTGAAACGTACAGTATGTAGAACTGAATCAGAGGAAAGTCACACTCCATCCGATGGACGGCTCTGAACACGAAGGTCAACCAGCAGGAGGTCCAACATCTGAACTGAAATAAAGTGTGAAAGAAACTCGTGTGCAGCCGGGAGAAGAATAAAAAGAGAGGAGATGTGTTGTGATCCTGACGTTGAATTGGCAGAGGAGTTAATTAAGTTCTGTTTAAGGTTTGATGCTCTCGTTTTAATCATGAACTTTGTGAGAGGAGCCGACTGATGAAGCTGCTGAGAGTAGAAACTTGAATCACACAGAGGACGGGACTGAACATACGTGATGCTTTTTACATGTCTTTGAGTTCAAATCTTCTTATTTAGTTCTTATTCTATCCTATCGATATTTCATTCTTTTCTCAAGCAGCATTGATTCTAAACCTGAGCTGCTGTGATTCCTGAATTTCCTTCATGTCGATCAATAAAAGATTATCTGAGTTGATCTGAGGCAAATCTGTGATTTTGAGACTGTATTGACTTTCTGCTGCACATCTTGTAGGAGCAGGATTTTTACCTGAGAACTTTTGTAAATGTGGAGAAAAACATAGAAAGTTTCCCAAAATGAGAGCGAAGAGTTAGAGTCTTGTTTCCTGCTGAGTCAAGTGTTCGACTGGCTCCTGAAACCTCCAGCTGCTGCTCATTGTTTTATAAAAGTATAAAAAACACATTTGAGCACAAACGGTAAAAGAGCGATAACGTTTTCAGATGTCAAATCTGCGGTTGACTCTTCTGCCCGAGGTCTTCATCAGCTTCACTCACACTGTAGCTGCAGATTGAAGTGATCGTGCATGCTGATTGGCTGTCTCACCTCGCAGGCGTCTGCTGAGGCCGCTGTGTTGTTTCCCTATAGATCTGCAGCCGAGGAGGACGAGGAGGAGGAGGAGGACGAGGAGGAGCGGCACAAGCTTGTCTTGTCTGTTAATTAGCGGCGAGCAGATGGAAGAAAGTACGCATCTCGCTGGGGATCAATTCCACCCAAGAAGCAGTAACAGCAGCGGCAGCAGCAACCTCAGTTTATTTATTTCCGAGCTCAGCAGCGTTGGGGCAATGTCACCTCCCCAACGTGCCGAGAAGAGGAGGAGAGCCCGGGAGAGTTTGGAGGAGAAAGTCTTAGACACACAAGATGCGAGGAGCTCCTGGTTTTCAAAGATTTCCTCGGAGACCATGAAAGAAGCAGCGTTCAGCTGCCGGTTGAGTGTTGAGTTTACTTACTTATCATGACTTTGTTTACAGCCATCTGTTTACACACACATCCTCCTCCTTCTCATCCGCCCGTCGCTCGCTGCTCTACAAGCTCTCGAGCGGTAACCTGCCGGCCTCCTGCAGAAACCGAAGCCTCGCCGACAGCTGTGGAGGTGGCAGCACGCCGGCTTCTGGTTTTCTGTTCCGGTAGAACATGAAGTGAAATCTTCCACTAACACTAACTTTTACTTCCCCCATCCTTTCCCAACTTAAAGGACAGGAACTACTTTGTGTGTAATTACACATGTGATAGGACAAAGAGAACAAGTGGAGTTCTCCAAGGCTCTGTTCTGGGGCCTCTTGAGTTCGATACCGACATGCTCCTGTAGCCCGTCTGAACTGTCACTGTGAAAACAAACTGAGCTGACAGGTTGACAGGATTTAAATAACTATCTCCCTCAGTTACTATGGTCCAACTGCGCCCCCTAGTGGCGTAAATGAGCAGAGGAAATGAGGTTGCACATGACAGGAGCAACAGTAGCCAATCAGCTGGCAGCTTGTGCTTTGAGAGTTTGAACACTTTGATTAAAATAGAAAACTCGAGTCAGGGAATGAGGAGAAATCCCTGAAAGCTAAAAGAGGTTTTACAAAAACCACGGAGCTGCTGAACTCGGCCAAACGGCGCGTTTACCGAACATTCCCATGATGCTAGCTGAACCGTTTCAACCCCAAAAGGGGAAGTAAACTGTAAAGCTGTTAATGGAGTAAAGTTTAAAACTGAAAGGAAATGAGCGGGACGGAGGAAATACTGCATCAGTAACTTTCTTTTCATCATAACTTCAAACGTATTTTTATCATATCACATTCCTGCTGAACAAGACTCAGTAAGAGACGTGTTTGAGGAGGAAGAAGCAGACAAACGGGGTTTTATTTCATTTTTTTATAAATGTTCATCAAGTTAAGACAAAAGGAAATAGTTTATACAATTTATTCCATCGAATGTTTGAGTTCATGTCTCTTTCTGCTTCTGAGCCTGAGAAATTAAAGATTTTGTAATTCTGTCATCTCTTCAGAAAACTCTGAGTCAGATTTGAATCCTCAGCTCTCAACGGGTTAAATACAAGTGGTGAGGAAACTGTGGGGACGCCGGCGACAGATTAAGAAGAAAGTTCAGTGTTAAAGAGCAGAAAAGTGAGTCATGGGGGAAGAGCAGCGCTGCAGCGATGACACCGGGCGCAGGAGGAAGCACGGCGGTCGCTCACCTACGATTTATGACCTCATTGACGGCTGTCGACACGAAGCCCACGCCCTCTTCAATTAGGAGCCACTCGGCTGGAAAGGGATCGGGGCGGAGGGGAGAGCAGGTAAAAGGTCTTCAGCAGCGAGCGAGGCGAAGGTCCCCCGGGGGCCGTCCCCGCGTCCCTCGCCATATGTTTTCACTTAGTCAATCATGTCGAGGCTTCTGGAACAATCTGCCGGTGACGACCCGGAGCTCGGTGCGCTCGCCTTGACACTTTGCATCCGCCATCATCACTGTCTCATGAACAAGATTTAATTTGCTCTTTAGCTGCTCGACTTGGCGCCGAGGAAAGAAACGATGATCGGAGGGTTTTTTCGCGACACTGGGAGGAAACATTCAGGAGGTTTTACTGCTTTAAAGAAAACACACAGAGACTGAAAATGATTGGAGATAAATAATAAAGACGACTGATTAAAGCTACAACTGATTATTTATCACTTATTTGCCTGTTTGCACAAACATTCTCTGGTTCTGTGGATCTGAAGTCGTCAGGAAATGGTTCCTCTCAGCAGCTTCGTGTTTTTACATCTTTGATACTGATTCAATTCAAACACTCACATCACCAATAAGACTTGTGGAATATGTCTGTCAGTGGAATTATAACAACAGGAAATGTCTAAATTAAAAGACTGAACCACGACGTCACACATCACAGGAAGTGAGTGAAATAAGTGCATTAAAGTGTCCAAACAAATGAAGTTGTTTGTGTCATTGAAACAGATCAGATATAAAAGAGCCTGTTCCTGGATCAGCTGGATTCCTCTGGCGGGTCGTTCTGACCACGGAGCAGCTGCTGCAGACGAGAGGCCGACTCACGTCCACATGAATAAAACATGGTTCAGACAGACTTTACTTCACCGCCTTCCTGTCGCCAATGTTCTAGTTATTTGTTTAAATGGTGAAACGTAGCTTAAAGACGGTTAAAAGTTAAAAGGAGAGGAAACAAATCTCAGGGTTGAATTCGTACGATGTTAAATATTTTATTTTCTAAACCTTCGCTCTCAGCGTCCTGTCGTCTCCTTGGATCGACACAACCTTCGTGTTTTTCTCCATCGAGTCATTAAAAACTGTCTTTCACTCCACACGAGGCTCTGTCACGGTTTCAGATCAAACTCAAACAGAACGTTATACGTTCAGAGTCACTGCTCCACCCCCCCCCCCAAGAGACGACGGCCTGTGGGAACAAGTTACCCATCTGAAGATGACCGCAGGGCTGATGGGGATGTGCTTTTATTTATAGACAGAAAGTGATGAGGAGACGGACAAAAACCAGAGAGCGCCGAGCAACTGGAGTGAAATGAAGCAGGTACACAACACACACACACAGACACACACACTCAGGACAAGGACAGAGAGAATCACTTCTGTTAGACGACATTAACGTTCAGAGACAGCAGCTGAGATCTGAACAGGAAGAGAAGAACCCACAGATCCTCCTGAGGAACCAGCTTCAACATGTGAAGCACAGGAAGTTTAAATCAAAAATACAAATACATAGTTAGTGTTTGTCCTGTGAAGCAGCAGCAGCAGGTTGTCGGGTCCGACTCGTCCGACTCCAACAGGAACATGTGGGGAACATCCAGGCGAGGGGCGGAGCCTGGGTAGAGGGGCGGAGCCTGTAGAGCAGCAGGAGGCGTGACATGACGTATAAACTCTGCTGTGGAAAGATCAGTGTTGTTGTTTACAGCTCATCCACACCGGCGTCGGCCCTCATCACCAGAAGATCTGGAACCTCCTCGTGTTTCCAAGTGGACGTCTTCGTCTTCTACGTGTACGGCTCCTCTTCTTCATCCTGAGATGTTTCAAGTCCTTTACGTGTTAGAAACCTCATCAACACTGTGAGTTTTGCATTTTTCTGCCATATTCTCACATGGACTCAACTGAAGATTGTTCGTCACTGATCTAAACACAAAGAACAACAAACAAAAGAAATGTAATTCAGCTCTGATCTTCCTTTAAGACACTTTCCTGATCCTCACTTCCTCGAGCCGCTGACCTTTGACCTCTGCAGTAACAACGATCTCAGGAGGAGAGGAGACTGAGCGGAGATCTGCCTCAGTGTTAATCTGATAATAACCTCTGACACTGTGATAATCAGATTAAGTCTTTACAGAGCTGTACTCTGACTTTCTGTTAATCTGGTCCAATCGAATTATTAGTGTGTGTGTGTGTGTGTGAGAATGAGCTGATGTCAGGGTCAGAAGTTTAACCACATAAACTCCTGATGAAATTAAATTAAACTCTGAGCAGAAAATGAAATTTGAGGGAATTTGGAATCGTGATAGAGAATTAACATGATATTAGCACATGAAAGAGCAGCAGCGCGAGCGGGTAATCACTGCGACTGAGAGAGAGATCGTATCCGAGTCTCACTCACAACTTCCTCTGATGTTCCGTCGCTTTGAGATTCAAGGCAGGGTTTTGTTTTAAAGAGGAGAAGAAGAAGAGT
Source organism: Hippoglossus hippoglossus (assembly GCF_009819705.1). Classification (NCBI taxonomy): domain Eukaryota; kingdom Metazoa; phylum Chordata; class Actinopteri; order Pleuronectiformes; family Pleuronectidae; genus Hippoglossus; species Hippoglossus hippoglossus. Next base: position 26,777,077 of record NC_047160.1, read on the forward strand.
TGATCAGTGAGTCTGGATTGACATGAAAAGTAGAATCATCACCTCGTGTTTTTTTAACGTCTCTGACGTCCGGACGAGTTCATTCCGATGAAGTCGGTGTCGTAGAATCATAAACTCTTTAACTTCTTATTGACGAGGCCCTTTTCCCCCTTTATCACCAAAAGCTCTGGAACCTCCTCGTCTGTCCAAGTTGACGTCTTCGTCTTCTACGTGTACGGCTCCTCTTCTTCATCCTGAGATATTTGTGTTCTTCCAGTTTCACGTGTTAGAAACCTCATCAACACGTCCACTCGCTCACTGAACATTTTACTAGGAGGCTGCAGGAAACGTTCCAGAAAATAACCCTGACATTTGTGTTCTCACATACAGAACACGTCAGGAACACGTCAGGAACACGTCAGGAACACGTCAGCAACACGTCAGCAACACGTCAGGAACACGTCAGCAACACGTCAGGAACACGTCAGCAACACGTCAGGAACACGTCAGCAACACGTCAGGAACACGTCAGGAACACGTCAGCAACATGTCTGGAACACGTCAGGAACACGTCAGGAACACGTCAGCAACACGTCAGGAACACGTCAGGAACACGTCAGCAACACGTCAGCAACACGTCAGCAACACGTCAGGAACACGTCAGGAACACGTCAGCAACATGTCTGGAACACGTCAGGAACACGTCAGCAACACGTCAGGAACACGTCAGCAACACGTCAGCAACACGTCAGCAACACGTCAGGAACACGTCAGGAACACGTCAGCAACACGTCAGGAACACGTCAGCAACACGTCAGCAACACGTCAGGAACACGTCAGCAACACGTCAGGGACATGTTACAACAGAGCATGTTTTCTCTTTTCTCCTCTCGTCTCTTTCTGTGTTTTCTCCGATCAGGGTGAACTGAGCCTTTAACATCCACCAGCTGTTTGCAGCTGTTTGCAGCTGTTTGCAGCGAGTTCACCTTCAGGTCATCACCTCCATCATTGTTCTTCTAAAACGTCCAATCAGGTTTATTTGTACCGAACATGCGATGGAACATTAATGCGGTGTTTGTGCCAGCTTCTATTTTCCTCGTACACTCTGCCTCCCCCGACTCATACATTTTCTATATCTGTACTGAGACTATTGATTTTCTCCCAGTGTTGCTCTCTCTCCGCTGTGGTTTCTGTTTCTATATAAAAAGGTAACAGCGCTCGGACGTGAGAGATATTTGTTGCCTTTAATATGCATTTGTGTGCCTGTGAGTATCAATAAAGCTGCAGCCGAAATGAAGCAGATAATCTAGCGAGGCTCTGCAGGTCGGCAGGTATTGTTCCTGGGATTCTGCTCATGGCCAGAGAAAAACTTCATCAGTGTTTATGTGGACAAATAAGAAAGAAACTGTACAACTTGAGGAATCGTAACTTTGCTTGTTAACTTGGGAAAAGAGAGGATGTGTTAGAGGAATCAGGGAGTGACTCCTCGGGGGGGGACGAGGAAGAGGAGGAAAACACTGAAGCATCATGGATGAAGTCCAGCAGCAGCAGGTTGGATCATTAATTATTAAACCTAATCAGTCGACTGTGTTGAGTCCAGTCCGACCTCGGCCTGGTTTCCAGCTCTCAACACTTCATACTGGGAACATCTGTGTAAAGAGTCCGGCCCAGTGGAGGCCCACCATCACCTCTGATCAATAATCATCATAACCACTCATAGGTTATCACTATTTATCAAGTGCAGGTACATAAGATCATTTTAAAAAATAACCTTATATTCAAAATGTACATTTTCACATTAAAAACAATAGTATTTGAAATGGTAACTTTGAATTAAATTCTAAAAGAACTAAAATAAGAATCTATTAAAAAGTGAGTTTTTTAAAATAAAATAAAATCATAAGATTTGATCCTTTTTGGTTCTTAATCCTGAAAATGAGAGAAACTAAATAAAATGTTTACACCTTAAAAAACTCGTTCACTACATTTTCAATCCTGGAGAAGAGGAGAACGTCAGACTCAATTCTCCTGAAGGTTATTGAACCACAACCTGCTACAAACATGTTGATTCTGTATTTTGATTGTTATTTGGTTCTGTATTCACCCTTTGTCCAAAACAAGCTGCGGTGATATTGGATTTTAAAGTGAAGAATGAGCCGTTAATCTTTGGAATGAGTCGCGTCCCAGTGATTCACCTGAAACCAGCAGAGGAGCAGCAGACACACGGCGAGCCCCACAGACCTGTCGAAGGTTTATATTTAATCCAATGGTTTTAAATTTAGAACAGTCAGCCCCCATGCTGTCACAATCACCGGGACTCAGACCGTACGAGCCAAGAAAGCAGGACTCCAGCCCCCCCCCAGAGAATCCTGGACAGACGCTGCGGCGAGGCCGTCGTGACAGAAGCTCCGGTGTGAAGCTTCCTCTCTGGATAACAAGCGAGCAGGAGCGATCATGTTGGCTCCAAAATCAATGCTGGATTGTGTTTAGCTCCAGCTACTTGGTTGGCTAATGAGAGTCAAGAGCTCTGTCACTCAAAGGTCAGTCTCTGCGGAGCCGCCAGCCAATCTGCCCCGAGGCTTTAATTGGGAGCGGTGGGGCGAGTGATGCATAGCAGCAGCAGCAGAGCTCCGTCAGCTGCAGCCGCACTAAGCCCCATCCAGATGTTCCACACCCTCATTTCTCCAGGGAGCGGCGTCGACCTGCAGCCGACCCTCTCGTCTCAGGTCCGGGGACAATGTCAGTGTTAGTGTGAAGGTGTTTTCTTCTTCTCCTCTTCAGCAGGATCTGTTCGTCTGTCTCCTCATGGGAAGAGAGTTTAGACCGGGAGAAAACTTACCAGGAAATCTTCACTCGTGATCATGATCATGAGCAGAGAGTAAAGTTAGAGTGACGCACATTTAAAAACAACAGGTGTGAAGATGGTTTCATGTTCATTCAGTGACAGCTTCTGTCCACGTTGGGTTTACGTCCTGTTCACTGTGATATTTACACGACAGCTCCTGAACACTTCAGTCAGGCTGTGAAACTCTCCTCATCTGATGATTGGAACATGTCGGACGTGAATCAGAGGTTTTATTTAATTAAACAGTTTATTTTGCATCCAAACAGAATCACTACATTAAAGCTTTAAGTTTGAATTCATCACCTGGTGAAAATATCACCTGCAGGTTTAGTTCTTGTATGAAATCTGTTAAAAACATAGATTATTTGTCACAGATCAGGACTCTGAACATTTCTTCATGTTCAGAGTGAAACAGATGCTGAAGTCGATGTTTCAGGACGACAACACGTCGACCTCCCTGTGAAACTTTAATTTCCACAGTAGAGCTTTTTTAAATCTTTACCTTCCGCTGTTTGAGGGGAAATGAACAGAGCGCTGCTGTTTTCAGCCTTCGACCATGATCGCTGCTCTCGATGACACTTTACACCGAGCTGCAGCGACAGGACACCACAACCACTGAGGACCAGAGGACGTGAGACGTGTCTCTGTGGACAGGTTCAGGTTTGAGGAACGATTAGTGATTGTTTCTGGATCATTGTGAACTAATTCATCAGAGGAGCTGCTGTAACTCACAAGCTGACGGAGCCTGAATCCTCATGCTGGACCTGCTGCAAAACACAGCTTCTCTGAATAACAGTAATAAAATGAGAAGAAAACTGAGAAGTTAAAGATGTGCATCCAACAGGTTCCAGGTGTAGTTCAATAACATCTTTAAACATCTTTTATCTTTAAACTGTTCAGTCAGTGAAATAAAGTACATTTCTTTGAGCTGCTGCTGTTCAGGTGAAATTAAATATAAGAAATAAGAGTTTCCCTCCTCCACCAACCAGTGCAGCTTCAGTCTAAATCCAGACTGATAACCATGACAATGATTTTATTCAATAGCACCTTTTAAAAACAGCTGTTACAAAGTTCTTCACAAAGGGGACGAATAAAAACAAGAAAACAAAACCTCAACGAAAAGAATCAAACTAAAACGTCTTTTAAAATGAGACAACACATTGTATGATTGAATGTAAAAGAAACAGAACTAATTACAACCGAGTAAAAGTGAGTTTGATGAGAGATTTGAGGTCAATGTGACCTTTGACCTCTAATCAACTCATCTTTGAGTCCGAGTGACAACTGGTCAACATTCCTCTTAAGAGACACTTGATACGTTCGAGAGGACAAACACGTGTTTTGTGACATTTGAACCCAAATCGAATCATTTGTGAGGGAAAGAAATTCGTCACAAGAAAATAACGAACGACCTGAAAACAAACGATGCCTCCGTTACAATTAATAAAGTTCATATAGAAAAGTCTGAGCAGAAAAAGCAGCAGAGGTTGATGCTGGTCGATGGTTTTAGAGGAACGTGTGTGTGTCTGTGTGTCTGTCTGTGTGTGTCTGTCTGTGTGTGTCTGTGTGTGTGTTTGTGTCTGTGGATCAGGTCGCAGCGACGCAGTGAAGCTTCCCACCAGAAATCAGGGTTAAAGAAATGAAGTTCCACGCGGCTGCGCAGATCATCACGCGCAGGCGGCTTGTTTCTGATGAATCTGAAGTTTGAACTCGGGGAAGAGAAGTGAAGTCGAACTGAAGAAAGTTTTTATTCACGATTTCTATTTGGTGTCTTTACATCACAGTGACTTTCTGCTCAGTGGACGATCAACATATAATCTTCGTTATTAAAGCGGCTCCACTCTTCTGCTCTCAGGTCAGTTCTTCTGTCTGCTGAGGCGCGGACGCCACCGCCGCCGCCGCGTTTAGCCCAGTCTCATCCACCACAGCGCCACCCAGCCGTCCGCTTAACCCCGTTATCCACACGGTGGAGCACTAACACGCCTGGCCGCTCCGGCCTGCGGCCCGTCAATTCGGCTCGGCGCCGGCTGTGGTGGTGGCGCCGCCGTTGGAGCGGTAAGCAGGTTAACGCCTTAATCCGAATGGTGGATCCATGCAGTGGCAGCGCAGCCACGCGTGCAGCCGCCAGTTAAGAGTCTCACAATCTGCAAGAGGCGAGGTGTTCAATTCCAGCACCGAGAGGCGTGTCTGATGACGGATTCGATTCTGTGACCCCCCCCACCACCACCACCTCACAGTGCTGTTGGAGCGGGGGGGGACGACGGCGGTGACGGCAGCGAGCTGTGAGGCATCAGGCAGAGTCAACCACTGTGCAGCAGCTCTCATTTTTCCACTCACAAATGGAGAGTGGGGGGGGGATGATGGGTGGGTGCCCCCCCCCCACCAATAAGCCCCTGGCTGAATGTCACACTCCAGCCCCCCCCCCCTCGCTCTCTGTGCTCACTCATCACTACTTATCACTGAAATGCAGCCCAGCGCTGTGCCGCTCCACCACACACACACACACACACACACACACACACACACACACACACACACACACAGACTCACTATCACAGTCACACACACAAATAACTCAGAGTTGCCATAGAAATTCACCAGCAGATATTCTCAGATTCATGCATGTCCTTGCATAATATCTGCTACACACACACACACACACACACACACACTCTGTTTGCTACACTCACATGCATAAATCACACACAGACAGACACACACTCCTGTTTCTGTGCGTGTTGACCCTCTGATGCAGCGCAGTCATGTGACCTGGTCCACGTCTCAGGAACGTTCTCTGCATTTCATCCACATTAGAAACATCGAAGTCTTTTCAACACAGATTAAAAGATCGTTATAAAAAGATTTGATAAAGTTTGTGTGAGTCAGTGATCAGCTGATCAGCAGTGATCTGACATGTGTCACAGTCTGATTTCTACTCTGCAGGACTCATAATAATTAAATTATAATTACAGTATTTCAAAGGTTTGCATTGAAACTATAATGATTGTGAGTATGAAATACTTTTGTGACATTTAAAACACTTTTCTTTCTTATGGTTTAAAGACTTTAGTCGAACAATTAGGACACAAATTCAATCATTTAGACAAAAATCTGCATTTTCACATGTTCATCTTCATCCCTTTAAGAAAACAACACAACAAGAGATGAGTTATTCTTTGTTCTTATTTATTTATTTGTGTTGATAAAGTCGTATTCACTCACTCACAGTCAGCTGCTGGTCTGAGTCACTCTGAGGCTCTGAGGTCAATACAAAACTAAATATTACAAAACATGCAAAGAAATGTGCAGAAAATCACAGAAAATGAAATGTGAGTGTTTCCAGTCGATATAAACAAGTGACGCACTTGTTGTTCAGAACTTTGTGGGTCGAGCTTCCCGGTTGTCGTACTCTTCCTTCTTCCTGATTGGTCGACCCATTGGTTTGTGTGTGTTTTTCTGATCATCAGAAGAAGAAGAAATCTCATTCAACTGTGTGTGTTACATAAACACATTATGTAACTCAGGTTGGTGTGTGTGTGTGTGTGTGTGTGTGTGTGTGTGTGTGTGTGTGTGTGTGTGTGTGTGTGTGTGTGTGTGTGTGTGTGTGTGTGTGTGTGGGAGTTTCAAACATCCCTGTTACATCACAAAGAGGAAACAGTCTGAACTGATTCTTCTTCTTCTTCAACCACCGCTCACTAGAGAACTGTCAACACGTATGAATCATCATCACATTCAATCTTTTTATTTTATTTTAAGTGTTTAAATTGACAAACTATGGTGAAACTGGTTATTGTTATTTCCTCTCGACTCGACTTCATCGTTATCATGTCCATTCAGGCCCGGGGGGGGGGGGGGGGCAGGGTAGGAAGTAGTTTAATAAATACAGTTTTATTCAGTTAATATCTGAGTCCACAGCTGTTTTATATCTTTCATTTCTTTAAGAAGCAGAAAAGAGGAAGTGAATGTTGAGGTCGAATTCACCAAGAAGAGGAAAAGACTGTGGTAGGTAAGAAGTGGAAGGAGGAGAGAGGGAACAAGAGGTGAGGAGAGAGGGAACAAGAGGTGAGGAGAGAGGGAACAAGAGGTGAGGAGAGAGGGAACAAGAGGTGAGGAGAGAGGGAACAAGAGGTGAGGAGAGAGGGAACACCAGGTGAGGAGAGAGGGAACAAGAGGTGAGGAGAGAGGGAACAAGAGGTGAGGAGAGAGGGAACAAGAGGTGAGGAGAGAGGGAACACCAGGTGAGGAGAGAGGGAACATGAGGTGAGGAGAAAGGGAACAAGAGGTGAGGAGAGAGGGAACAAGAGGTGAGGAGAGAGGGAACACCAGGTGAGGAGAGACGGAACATGAGGTGAGGAGAGAGGGAACACCAGGTGAGGAGAGAGGGAACAAGAGGTGAGGAGAGAGGGAACACCAGGTGAGGAGAGAGGGAACATGAGGTGAGGAGAGAGGGAACACCAGGTGAGGAGAGAGGGAACATGAAGTGAGGAGAAAGGGAACACCAGGTGAGGAGAGAGGGAACATGAAGTGAGGAGAGAGGGAACACCAGGTGAGGAGAGAGGGAACAAGAGGTGAGGAGAGAGGGAACACCAGGTGAGGAGAGAGGGAACACCAGGTGAGGAGAGAGGGAACAGTAAAACGTTTGGGGTCAGGGAGGTTTAACCCTGACGATGAGTTTCCGATCACGAGTCTCCGGATGGAACCGGATGGAACCGGATGGAACCGGAGCTCCTCGGTCGACAGCTTCTGTTTGGATTCGATCTCATTAAGAATTGATGAGCCGCCGATATTAAGTGTTTTGCTCTGAATGGATTCGACGAAGAGGAAAATAAAAACCACAGCTGAGAATTGAATATGTGAAACGTGATGAATGTGGAGGAGGAAGAGGAGCGACAGGAAGCTGAACTGGAACCAGAGGTCGGGAGGAAAGATGAAACTGTGGCAGAGACGAGAGGAGGAAGAACAGATCAGAGATCAATCAGATCCAATAATAAGTCTTCATCATCTTCAGTACCGTCATCTTCATCATCAAGATATTCATGTTCC
>NC_047160.1:26789943-26854943 GCF_009819705.1 Hippoglossus hippoglossus
GCGTTTAATGTCTGTGACAAACGGTAGATTTTCCTCCTTCAAAGACGCGAGGAGAACCGGAGGAAAACCAACCATCTCCGCCTTTATCTCTAATGGCCGCGGCCTTCCCTTTGTCCTTCCCTCCACACTTATGCCTCCAGACAAATGATGGGCTCAAACACACGACTCTGTAATGGCGTGCGGCGCTGAGCGGGAGGAGAGGACGAGCACGGGCACGTCCCTGAGTAAACACTTAATGCACTATCACCTTAATAAGGTGCCACAGTGGACGAGGCTGCGGCAGGTGATCGATGTGTCACTCGGCCGATCGATCAGCTTCCTGTGTGTGATCTGTCACATCAACGCCAGGAGGAGTCAGTTCCAGCTGCTCCTTCTGCATAGTAACGATTAAATACTGGATCATTTCATGTCTTTACTTTGACTGTAAATACAAATGTTTTATATGACGTCAGTAAACATTAAGGAGTTTATGTCTCAATCTCCAGTTTCACTGGTTTCAAACAAACCAAGAAGGCGCTGCTCAAACTGGAGGCTTGAAAACAGCAGCTCACAAACCAACGGGTGACGTCACAGAAACATGACGCATGATTCCAGCCGTCATTCATAAGTCTGAGAGTAGAAATGATGGAGGAACTCAGGATGTAGGAACCTGTGGTTATGCTTCAGTCTTCAGGTGTTTTAATGGATTTAATGTGTTTCCCTTTCAAACTGCGTCTGTTCTGTGGACCGAGGTTCTGACGGAGTGAATCACCAACAGCTACACGGCAGCCTCCGTCTCAGCATTACAAACATCCTCCTCTTCCTGTTTCTCGCCTCTTTGAAAACAATCGGCTTCAATCACCGTTAGTGTGGAGGATTTTTACAACTTGTGCCGTTCTGATGATTCCCTAATTATTCCCTTTCATTTCTCTTGCAGATCTAATTCAACTGCTCCTTCATCTTCTCCTCTGCGGCTGCATCTGTCTCAGTTCTGCCCGTCAGCCCGACATCGGGACACGTCTGATTCCTATTGGCTGAGCAGGGATTGGGCTGGACATGCTCGTCTCGGAGCTGCAGCTCCTCTAAAGCCGCCTGCTTGTTGTTTTTACTTCAGTGGAACATGTGGCTCTTTAATTCCTGTCACCTTCCCGTTTCTTTGGTTTTCCAGGGTCGCCTCTCTTCTCCCTCTGATTATTCACGGGGGAGTCCGGAGAAACCGGGGCTCAACTTGTCATCTGCATGAATGCACAGATCCCACCTTAAATTCTGAGTCCTGGGGGAAATTTACATGAAGACTTTGTCCAATTATTCCCTCCGAGGCCAAATGAACAGTGTGAGCGTCACGCTCGGTCGGCTCCACAGTGTCAGACGCTCCTCTCTCCCCCTGTCCGTCCACAGAGCTGCTCTACAGGCCGAGCAGGCTTCTGGCCTCTGGGGACGCTCGCGACAACGTGGACGCTGTCAGCTTGTGTCGCACTGCAGCCTGTGATACTCAGACTCCACCTCAATCACTTTAAACTATTCTGTTTATGTGGCAAAGGGTTTGAGTACGTTTCAGAAAGCAGGAGAAGGATGCAGCACAAACCAGCTCTGACACAATCATCACTTCTTAATGACGGAGTCCTGTCACATGGAAAAAGTCCAAACCCAAACTTCTCTTCATTAAACACGTCCACATGTATCAGTTGGACCCTTCGCCTCCTGTTCACCTCCTATTCACCTCCTCTTCACCTCCTGTTCACCTCCTGTTCACCTCCTCTTCACGTCTGATCCGTGCGAGCGAAGGGACGAATAAAACATTTGCTTCCTGTGTTGAGGAGAAGTCGTTTGGTGTGGATTGACCCGTGATGTTCTTCACCCTTGAGATTTACAGGGTTGATATTTGGATCGTCAGCCTCTGACCCGCCGGTGCAAGTGTTCACTTTTCCTCCTGGAGCAGATTTTACACCTCGTTTGAATGTGCAGACGCTGTAAAACAACACGGAGCCGTTAATGACTCTTGTTATACACGAGCAAATGTAGAAACTGTAAACTGTGGTGAGTCATGGATTCTGTGAGCCGACACACGGAGGATGTGAACGTGCAGTAAGTCAGGTTATGGAGATTTTTTATTACATTTGCATTCTCATGTTTACAGGAGCAGAGCAGACGTATGTTTCCGTGATGTCTCTCAGTGATGATGATGATGATGATGATGATGTCAGGATTCTAACCTCTCCTGTACCCTTCAGCTGCTGCAGGAAGAATCATGACTCGACGCTGACGCTGTCGTTATCTTTACGACTTAAGTGCGTTTTGTCTTTTTCATAATGTGAATTACAATGTTGTAAAGACTCCACTCTGCAGTTTCTGCTGACGTACAGTAAACAGCCTCTGTAATTCTAATCAGGTAGATGTTTTTTTTATTCTGGTATAATTCTCCCGTTCCAGTTGTCAACACTGACGACAAACTAATCCACCAGGAACCAGCGCTCGTGTCTGATCGTCCAGAGCATCAAGCTGCAGAGCAAGTTCTGTCTTTCTGTTCTACAGACAAACAAACTTCTTATCTTCAGGTTAAACACATGTGTTGAAAGTATTCCCTTCCACTTGTAACACCAAACTCTTTTAGAGTAAAGTTCACTGTGTGTGTGTCTGTAAATTAACATGGACGACGCATCTCTCCTCCCAAAATCCAGAAATGAAGCCTGAATATCCAGGATGTACGAAGGCAGCCATCTTGTGCATGTGACGTCGTTTGGAGTCAGAAGAAAAGTTGGACCGGATGTTTCTTCTGAATGTCGTTAATATGAAATCTGAAACACGGTGAAACCACAGAATGAATCCCGACTGGCAGAGGAACAAGCGAACATGACACTCAACCACTGGGGTTTGAAACGACCACACATCTCTATTTGTAGAAATAACAACCATCATCACTAATATTTCTGTACAGTCGCCGTCTGACATACGCATCCAATCATTGCTCCTGATGAATCTCACCTTTTTTCTGCCGGCAGCGTTCTCACCATCCAATCATTTATCTTTTGTCTGCTTGGTGGGAAAAAAAAATCCTCCTGGAGCTGGAGGACATTATTTTCCGTTATTACAATAAGAGGGATTATAATTGTCCTCCCACAATTACCTTCCCTCCTCCAGAGGCTTTGTCACTGGGAATGATTGGCCTCTAATATTAACCCAAATGCATTTAATCAGGCGGTGCAGGTTCCTCATGCCGTATAATCACACTTGCAATTAAAAATGTATTACCTCTCTGCCTGTTAGGCCCGAGCAGCCGGAGCGCCGGTCAACCAGGCCAGCGTGATTAGCATTATTTTCTGCTGTGGAGCGTTACCGCCTCCACGCTGAGTCTGCCAGCAGCAGCCCGATCCAGCACTGTGCCCGGCGGTTTAGTCAAACATGCACACGCACTGTAGAGTCAGCAGCTGAATGAAATGCAGAGTCTCCTCGGGCCTGTGAATGGAGGTCAGGCAGTGACACTTTGTGGAGTTAAACGAAGCTCCGAGCAGGAACAGCTGAGTCACCGCCGAAAAGTAAAACCCAGCTGAACAACCTGCTGAGGCTCAGATTCACCTTCGAGAAGCTCGGTCGCTCTAAAGCTGTTCAGCAAACGTGAACTGAAACTTAGAAATGTTCCTGAACTGAGAAGTGGAAAGTCTTCAGACCTGCACTGTAGTCTGGACAAGTTCCTGACGTGTTCTTCACATGTTCCTGACGTGTTTCTGACATGTTCCTGACATGTTCCTGACGTGTTCCTCACATGTTCCTGACGTGTTCCTGATGTGTTTCTGACATGTTCCTGACATGTTCCTGACATGTTCCTGACATGCTCCTCACATGTTCCTGATGTGTTTCTGACATGTTCCTCACATGTTCCTCACATGTTCCTCACATGTTCTGCAGGTTCTGTATGTGAGGACAAATGTCCGAGTCAGTTTTGGTTTCATTTCTGGGGAGAGGGAGGAAGTGGAGACGCGTCTTCCATCTTTATTTAGTCTTTGGGTGAAACTACATGAAGCTATTGGTCCACAACAGCCTCTTCGTTAATTAGAAAATGAAAGATATGTCCATGTTCTTGATGACGACCTCTTTGTTTATATGCAGATGATTGACGGAGGCTGCTAACGGGGGGTTCGATGGCGGCGAACGAGCAGCAGCCTCCTGTGTGGTCAAACCGTTAATCACCCTGATGAGATAAGCTTGATTGGATATCTGACGTCCCGCAGCGTGTGAGCACATGTACAGACAACATATTGATTTCCACTGTCTTCATAATTAAAATGATTTAGATTCAGTAAAGAAACTGTCTGGTTGTCGTTGGCTCGCCGGTGGGATAATTAGCGTGTGTTGTGTTCTATAAGGACGCCGCTCCTGCCTCCGTCTCTCTGCTCCGTTTGAAACGTGACGGCTGAGACCTGCTGCTGGGATTCCTATTGGATCACGGTCATCAGCCTCCAGCAGCTGGCTGCCGGGCGACCTGCAGAGACGAGAGGAGCTGGAACATGTGGCGGTTTTTATTCCAACTGTTAAACTGACAGTTTATGGATCCTCACTTTCACAGTGTTCTGATATTCTAGACATTTTTGATGAGAACATGATTTGGTTCGTCCAATGGAGCGGCTCCGCTAGAGGTGTAGAGGAGTGGCATCACTTTGAAGCTGTTTCCAGACCTGAACTGACTCTGCAGAGTTTACGTTTCACACAGGAACGATGCAGCAGGTGGAGCAGAGGCAGGACGTCACGTCTTCATTCTACTGCGGAGATCACGTGTTCTTCTTTATATCACATGCACATCATCCGTCTCGTCACCACAAACTCTTCTTCATCAGCGTCTTCTACGTGTGTGGCTCCACTTTTTTATCCTGAAACATTTGTTAGAAATGTCTTCAACACTCAGTGACCTTCTGCAGATATGTTATCAGGGGCTGGTCAGAGAAAGTCTGCAGGTTCTCACTTGGACATTTACGTCCTCACATCAACCGAGACGCATCTGGTCTCGACAATAAATTCATCCATCTCCTGAAACTCCAACAAAATGAGCCGAACTTCCTGTTTTAACAACTAAATTCAGTTTTGAAACCGCTGCATCTGGAGGAGGATAACAAATACACATTCCTTTAGGGACTGGTTCCCAGACGGAGACAGTGGGAGCTTCAGAGGGAACAAATGGACTCTTTCCTCGTGTGTTAACTTCCTGCCGTCCTCTCCCTCGTCACAGTCTGTGGTGTCTCCGTATTAACGAGTGCCTGTTAGCGAGGCCACTCGAGCAGCATCTGATCCTACGTGGCAGTCGCTCTTTTTTCCGTGAAGCAGAAAATGTGGGCCGCGGCGAGCCGGGAGCAGACGTCCGTGCCCTAATCAGTTGTGATAGTCTGATAATTAATGGGATTTGTTAATTGGGTCTGTCGTCCCCGGGGACGTTTCCTGTGAACATCCATGGAACGCTCAGCTAACCTCCCTCCTGCCGCCGCTTGAACCTCAGCCGCCTCCCACGCCCCGACTTAGTTTCCTGTCGTTGTCATTTTCATCTCCACGACAACAAATCTGCCGCTGAGTATCCAGGCAATCGGCACCTTCTAAATGTTTAATAGAGCACTACACAGGCAGATAATTCCCACAATGCTCCTCACTGACAGGAAGCCTTGCCGCTGCTGCGCTTGCTAATTACGTTTGGCGACATCATCGCAAGGTTCCATTCGGCTTTGTTTTCTCTTCAAACAAGTCGTCCCTGCCGGTTTGCTCTCGTCGGGCTGACAGGTGGAGAGTCGCCGTCCGAACGCCGCCACACAAACACAATTAGCCTGTTTGCTAACACGCTGTTGTCAGTGGCTACAGGTGTAGCCGAGACAAACAGTGACCACAGGGGAGGAGTCCTCAGCGTCAGGCCGGAGAACGAGGCCTTCAGCTGCTTCGCTGCTCTGCCAGAGAAACGTCAGCATTTCCTCTTGTGCTGAACTCACCCACAACTTAGAGAGACCTTTTTTAAATTAAAGAAGCCATCACCGCTAAAAGAGTGAATACTGGACAAAGTTTGCTCAAAGGGGGAACATTACTCTATAATATAATATCCTATATTCTATTTAATACTATAATATATAATCAAAGGAGACTTCTGGCTGCTTTACAAACTAATCTAACTCAATTTGCAGAAATGATACGATCCAGGATTTAGACATCTCTTCATTTAGTTTGTTTTAATTTTCTTTTACATTGTCTTTGTCACTTCTGCAGCACATTAGCTTCTCCCTTCGTCGCTCTCGGACATGAACACGTCTCTGCAGCGCTCAGGCGAGCGTTGGTGCAGCAGACAGGATGAAACCTGACGGATTCAACACCAGAGTCGACTCTTATCACCAAGAACTCTCTGTACGTCTTCATGTGTGGCTCCGCTGGGACACTTTCCTTCTTTTGTCATCAACACTTTGCTTGTGCTGAATCCTGCCGAGCTTCTGCTGCTGTTTTCTGGATTTTTCACCGACAGGAGAAACTCTGCAGAAAGGTTCAGGTCTGAGATCAGCTGTACAGACACTGTATGTGGTGACTGAACCCTGTATTCTCTTGAATGACCAGCAGAGGACTGGTTTTAATAGATGTTTGTCTTTATATCACTTTTCTCTCTCATCTTCTTGTTTGGTTTGTACTTTAGAAATTCAGCTGACATTTTGTCTTGAGTCGTGATAGTTTCTGTTCTCAGCCGTTCTGAGTTCGTAGCCGGACGAGACGTGAAGTTCTCAGCTCATTTCCGATCTCTGTCCAGGGAGGAACACACCACATACAGATCTCTTCACTTTTCACTCTCTTTCTCCCTCTCTCCTCTTTCTATTCCCCCTTTTCTCCGTCCTCTTCATGCACCTGCTCCTCGTCCTCCTCGGGGCCACAGCTGACTCGTCCTCTGGAACACGCCGTCCCGCCCGGTGTGTCCTTGCTGTCATCGGCTTGGTCCTGACCGCGATGTTCTCACCGTCCTCAGCTCTCCCGTCCCGTCCTGGACACTATATCCGTCCACTGGCTGTTTCTAAAAGCGTCCCTGGTCCTCGATGGGGCTTCCTCGCTGCCCTTGCCCCTCCCACCGCAGCGGGACAGCTGCTGTTTGGTTGGGGGGGGAGGGGGAAGTCGTCCCTCTCAGCCCATTGGCTCCTCGGACCACGAGAGGCAGGACGAAGCCCCGCCCTGCTGGAGCTGATGGATCACCTGTCCACGAGACAACCTGCTGCGTTCAGGACGGGGACACCCGGGGACAGGAGGGAGGACGAGGGTTTGTCCTGACTGGTACAGTTTAGACAGTAAAAACAATTTAAAGAGTAAGTTTGTTAAAATAAAGATTTTGTTAAAACCCTGATGGACACACGTTGTTTTTAGATTCTTGTGTTTCTGTTTCATTGCTGCTCAGCGGGACGTCGGTTCTGTTCCGTCATGTTTGGACAATAAATCCTCTTGAATCTTGTTCCTTCATCACTATGAACACACACACTGCAGTTTACTCTGAGTCAGCCACACACACACACACACACACACACACACACACACACACACACACACACACACACACACACACACACTGTCCTGCTGCCCTAAATACTCACTATAGCACAAGATGTGGATTAATCAGCTGCTGAAAATAGTAGTTGGATTAAACTGGGGGGGGGGGGGGGGGGGGGGCATCAGCTTTAGATGTATTTTCTCTTTCCTTCATGTTTAATATCCAGTTTCCATTAATGCATTTTGTTTCAGATATTTCCCTCAGTTAAATTTACAAAGAGACAAATCCACAGTGATCAGCTTTTAATTTGAAACCATCTTTGACAAACATTTATTTCACGTCCATCTTTACAGTCTGATGGTTCGTACACAAGCATCTCTTTGTTCCGTGGTGGATTCAAACGCAGACAGAGACCGACCTGTTCTGTTATTCTTGTAAAGTTCTGAAGTTCATCCGATTACCATTTACTTTTACTCGTTATTTTGGATTTTGAAAGTTGTATTTCTGTGAATTCCGCTCCGAGCAGCAGCATCATCTGCTGCACAAAACTCTTTCCTCTCATTACTTATTAAAAGTACATGTTTTTGTCATTTCACGGTGGTGTTGAGAGAGTGAGGGGCTCTGTGGAAATTCATCTCCACAGAAAAGTCATTACATGAAATAATCATGTCAGCGGCAGGAAGAGGAAGAAGAAGTTATTACTTCTGGTTATTTCATCCACCAACTCAGTATTTTTACTCTCATTTCAATCACAAGCTGACGTGACCCAATAAACACTGAGGAACATCCTGTCAGTCGTTTTCCTCTCAGGCGTCAAAACTACTTATATTTACTCTATTCTGTATTATACTCGTAAAGCTAATTAACACCTTTAGTTATTTAAAGATAACAAACAGTGACTACACTCTGACTACATCCACAGCAGGAAGAGAACGTGGGCGTCTGCGATTCTGTTCGTCCAGATTAAAACAGAGATTCAGAGATTCATGCTTTTGTCCAAATACTGTGTTTGTAAAGAAGAAGTTTCCTCACTCAGGCCCGTCGACCTAAACTCGACCTCTTCCTCTCTCTCTGGTCGTCCCTCTCTGGTCGTCTCTCTCTGGTCCTCTCTCTCTGGTCGTCCCTCTCTGGTCGTCCCTCTCTGGTCGTCTCTCTCTGGTCGTCTCTCTCTGGTCGTCTCTCTCTGGTCGTCCCTCTCTGGTCGTCTCTCTCTGGTCGTCTCTCTCTGGTCGTCTCTCTCTGGTCGTCCCTCTCTGGTCGTCTCTCTCTAGTCGTCTCTCTCTGGTCGTCTGTCTCTGGTCGTCCCTCTCTGGTCGTCTCTCTCTAGTCGTCCCTCTCTGGTCGTCTTTCTAGTCGTCTCCCTCTGGTCGTCTCTCTCTAGTCGTCCCTCTCTGGTCATCCCTCTCTGGTCGTCCCTCTCTGGTCGTCCCTCTCTGGTTGTCTTTCTAGTCGTCTCCCTCTGGTCGTCCCTCTCTAGTCGTCCCTCTCTGGTCGTCTCTCTCTGGTCGTCTCTCTCTGGTCGTCCCTCTCTGGTCGTCTCTGTCTCTGGTCGTCCCTCTCTGGTCGTCCCTCTCTGGTCGTCCCTCTCTGGTCGTCTCTCTCTGGTCGTCTCTCTCTGGTCGTCTCTCTCTGGTCGTCTCTCTCTGGTCATCCCTCTCTGGTCGTCTCTCTCTGGTCGTCTCTCTCTGGTCGTCTCTCTCTGGTCGTCCCTCTCTGGTCGTCTCTCTCTAGTCGTCTCTCTCTGGTCGTCTGTCTCTGGTCGTCCCTCTCTGGTCGTCTCTCTCTAGTCGTCCCTCTCTGGTCGTCTTTCTAGTCGTCTCCCTCTGGTCGTCTCTCTCTAGTCGTCCCTCTCTGGTCATCCCTCTCTGGTCGTCCCTCTCTGGTCGTCCCTCTCTGGTTGTCTTTCTAGTCGTCTCCCTCTGGTCGTCCCTCTCTAGTCGTCCCTCTCTGGTCGTCTCTCTCTGGTCGTCTCTCTCTGGTCGTCCCTCTCTGGTCGTCTCTGTCTCTGGTCGTCCCTCTCTGGTCGTCCCTCTCTGGTCGTCCCTCTCTGGTCGTCTCTCTCTGGTCGTCTCGCTCTAGTTGTCTCTCTCTGGTCGTCTCTGTCTCTGGTTGTCTCTCTCTCGTCATCGCCCTCTAGTCGTCTCCCTCTGGTCGTCCCTCTCTGGTCGTCCCTCTCTGGTCGTCCCTCTCTGGTCGTCTCTCTCTGGTCGTCCCTCTCTGGTCGTCTCTGTCTCTGGTCGTCCCTCTCTGGTCGTCCCTCTCTGGTCGTCCCTCTCTGGTCGTCCCTCTCTGGTCGTCTCCCTCTGGTCGTCGCCCTCTGGTCGTCTCTCTCTGGTCGTCCCTCTCTGGTCGTCCCTCTCTGGTCGTCCCTCTCTGGTCGTCTCTGTCTCTGGTCGTCCCTCTCTGGTCGTCTCTCTCTGGTCGTCCCTCTCTGGTCGTCCCTCTCTGGTCGTCCCTCTCTGGTCGTCCCTCTCTGGTCGTCCCTCTCTGGTCGTCCCTCTGACCTCTCGTGCTCCCGGCTGCTGCGACTAAACGATGGGCTGCCTGTCACTGAGAGTGAAGATGTCACTTGGTGTTTGTGTGTGATTCCGTCTCATGGGGAGCGAATGCTAATCTGAATCTTTCTGTTTACAGTGAAGAATGTGCTCCTGGTTTCATGAGATTTAATGTGGCTGTTAAAGCGCCGCTGTCTCCCGCAGTTCATTCTGCTCTGTAACAAAAGACTCAGGATATTTAATGCAAAGCTGCGTCTTCGCGCTGACAAACCTGACATGACAGTAAAATGAGCCTTTCCCGAGCCTCGTCAGCCCTGCGGAGATTTGAATAAAACAAAACGCCAGCCTCGAAACAAACAGGATAATTATGGCCTCGGGTGCCGTGAGCCTGTCTGTCTTCACGTTGCTTTTATTCCACAAACACTGAACCGGAAAAAGTCGGCTCTTGTCGCCAAGCGGCGCCTCCAAGCCGCTCCGCTGAGCGTTCGGCGGCAGATATTAAGAGCGTGACAGAGGAAAATGAATCTTCTATTGCTGCTCTCTTAAAAAAGTGAGACAACAGAGGATTATGGTTTACGCTCCTGCCTGAAAACCATCGAGCAAACTGAAAGAGGAGATACAGGCTTGACTGCACTGATCCCTGATCTACGACTCTTCTCTGGGTTTTACTGTGTTCTGTATATTATCATCTGTGAAGGAGGCAGCATGTACAGAACTGAGTGTTCCGCTGATTTCCATCATTTTACAGGAAATTACTTACGGCTGATTTTTGAAGATTTAAACTTAGATTTTTAACCAACAACTTTCTCATGTTTTTAAATTACCACGATTTTTTCTTTCTCAAAGTTTTAGTTGACATTTTTATTTTCTGAGCCGTCAATAGATTTGTCCAAACTATATCGTTCCAGTTGTCAGCAGCTATGTTTCATTTAGTAACTTGGATTCATGTCGACTGAGGTTTAGACTTTGACCCCAAACAAACAAGTGTTTCTCTTCTGTTGATCTTTGAAACAGGTTCAGGAAACAGAATTACACCAGAATATTGAGACTGGACGCAGCTTCTAATGTCCAACATCTCACGGACCAGTAATGTAGTGAATTGAGTTTTGACAATTAACGCACCTGTCTGACCAATCAGGAGTGAGTGTCAGCTGTCAATCGTCACGTCTCCGCCGGTTTTTATATCATCAAATAACTGATTCAAACCAAACTGATCAGAAGAGATAAGAACGAGCTGAAATGACAGAAACCATCTTTGACAAACATTTATTTTTTAGTTTTACTTTCTTAGTTTGGTCCATGTCCCATCTGCTCACATGGAGGCGACAGAGTTCATGACCTATACTGCAGCCAGCCACCAGGGGGAGATATGAACTGAAACTAGTGGAGATACTATCCCTCTAAATCATGTGTCATTCTACCATTTCACTTCGTTACTGAGTCGTTTGGTTAAATCATTTTGTCTTTCCCTAAATGTCCCTGACAGAGAATCTATATTTTTTATCTTATAGGTTTAAAAACAACATCTCCTCCTTTATGTATTCATCACATCCATGATGTGAAGCAGAGGGTCAGCAGAGAGAGAACCTGAGTGATCGTCCACGTCAGTGTCTTCTTCCAGTGCATCAGGAGCATTCAGAGAAATCCAGAGAGTTTTCAGTGAGAATCGTCCTGATGAATTAAAGAAGAAGCTCCTCTTCTGAACATGAACACCAACAGCAGCTTACACAGTATTTGCTTGCACTTAGTGCCAGAATGAATCATTTACTCATATAATTTATTGATTGGCACCTTTAAATGATGAATGACCAGAACAAAGCCTTTGGCAACAGCTGAAATCCCCCGAGTGGCTGAGAGACACAAGGAGGCAGGAAAATACCAAAAGCAGGCGGTCATAAATAAAACAGCAGTAATCACATGTTGTCGTCACAAATCCCAGAACAAAGTCGGGCATCGTTCTTCCCTAAAACCCAACGGAGAAACAACAGTCACCCAGCGAGACACAGCCATATGCCTCAGACACACCTTGGCAGTTCCTGTAATTACACTTTATTCTGCTCCTCGGACGGTTTCTACCGGGGTTTTGATTTATTCATCTTCGTTCTGTCTGCGTTTCACCAACATCCTGCTCCTGCTGCGTATGGAAGCTTGATTTATATTTAAAGGACCAGTTGGTCATTTGGGGAAATTCTCTTGTTCGCCATTGTCCGATGAAAAGATGATTATCGGTTTAACATCTACGTCCAGGGGGGGTTTAGCTGGGTTTCCTCTGTTCTCTATTACCTTTGTGCAGATTGTTAATTCTGGAAATAATTTCCCTGTTGAATACTAGAAGAAGAAGATCCACCACATTTCATGTCTTTATAGGGAGAGTTGTTTTGAGCCTTTAGCACAAACTGCAACAACAGCAGCTCAAGGTAGCTCCGCTTTAAAAGCTCAGAAACACGTTGATAGGATCAGTGCACACGAGTCTGTGTGGTTTTACAGGTAATAAGTCATGAATAATATCACGTAGTATATTAATCAGAGTTTGAATCTCTTGTGTTTTGATTTTCTGAGCAGTTTCTTATTGCTGCTAAATAACCGACGGTTCATCTCCAGGACTATTTCTCCGAGCGGCCGCGCTGCTCCGCTGAGACGCTGCTGACTTGGCACATTCCTGCCCAGGACTGTTTCTTCTCTGTCACACATGTGTCAGAGAAGAAACAGAAGCTTTTCTTCATATATTTGCACGTTTGCTTCTACACATCTATTTCTGATGTCACACACTGTAGCAGCGGAGCAGCAGCAGCTGAGTGACGACCTCTGAACCAAACCCTGCCTCTAACGACGGCTGCACCGAGCCTCCCAGAACACCCTGCAATCTGTGGGTGTCACAAACATAGAGGACATCTATTCATGAAACACTCATAAATAAAACATGAAGGGGGGGGGTGACAGGTGGATTGGACCTGGGATTATTCCTGCAGATAGAAGGAGGAAATGCTGCAGGACGCGTCGCCCACAGGCTGTCACACACTAACTGGGCTAATGTCGGTGACACTGTTTGGCGTCTGCCTCGTC
The DNA here is from genome assembly GCF_009819705.1 of Hippoglossus hippoglossus. Taxonomy (NCBI): domain Eukaryota; kingdom Metazoa; phylum Chordata; class Actinopteri; order Pleuronectiformes; family Pleuronectidae; genus Hippoglossus; species Hippoglossus hippoglossus. Next base: position 26,802,961 of record NC_047160.1, read on the forward strand.
CTTCTTCATACCACACTTTCCATTTTCCTCCCTTTTCTCACTTTGAGATGTTTTTCCTGGCGACTGGAATCAGTGTGAAGACGCTGAGCTGCTGGTTAATGTGCTCAGCGGCTTGGATCCCGGGGGAGATGCACCTCGGACGAGAGTCGTGTGGAAACCTGCAGAGCGATAATACAACTGTGACGAACTGAGGAGTTAATACACTTCCCTGTTTCTGCTTCCATTGATCCTGCTGCTCCCTCCGTACATCACTCATTACTCCACCTGCTGGGAGAGAAACACCTCTTCAACTTCCTGCTCCGGTTCTCCCTGTTCCTTAGGAACACGTGGTGGTCCAAGGTCACGCTGGCCTCACATCACAGGACAGGAGTTTGACCTCGTGAACATGAAATCTTGAGTCTGTCTTCAGGGAATTTCTTCATTTTTTGATCAGTTGTCACTTGGACTCAATGACGAACTGATTAGTGTCAAAGGTCAAAGGTCATGGTGGCTTCATGTTATTGTGAATGGAGTGTGTTTGTGACCTGGTCACCTGATTACCGTGAGTTTCCATCTGAGCCTCTCGATAGTTTCAGTGTCAATTCAAATCTTTCCAGCTCAAAACAACAGCTCCACCCTCTGATGGTGAAAGTCCTCTGAGGCGTCACATGGAAAACAAGCTGCCTTCAAAGATCCGCCTTTTCCTGGATGAATTCTCCGATAAGGTCCTGAGGTCTGGTGGCTCCCCCCCCCCCCCGCTGAAGGGCCAACAGGCTGGTCAGGGGCCGACGCGGAGGCAGTGCGGGGAGGTGGCCCGGCAGCGGAGACCAGGCTCATCCATAACACTAATTGGACAGAGCGGCAGCTGCAGGCCACCGGATAATCAAAGCATCACAGGCACGATCACGCCTCGCTCGATTCTATTCACAACCTCAAATCAGTAGAGATGGAGGCGGCTGTCAGGGGGCGAGAGAGGGAGAGAGGGAGAGGGAGAGAGAGAGTGAGAGAGAGAGTGTGAGTGTGAGAGTCAGAGAGAGAGAGAGAGAGAGAGAGAGGGGGAGAGAGAGAGAGAGAGAGAGAGAGAGGGAGAGAGGGAGAGAGAGAGAGAGAGAGAGAGGGAGGGAGGGAGAGAGAGAGAGAGAGAGAGAGGGAGAGAGAGAGAGAGAGAGAGAGAGAGAGAGAGAGAGAGAGAGAGAGAGGGAGAGAGAGAGAGAGAGAGAGAGAGAGAGAGGGAGGGAGGGAGAGAGAGAGAGAGAGGGAGGGAGGGAGAGAGAGAGAGAGAGAGAGAGAGAGGGAGAGAGAGAGAGAGAGAGAGAGAGAGAGAGAGAGAGAGAGAGAGAGAGAGGGAGAGAGAGAGAGAGAGAGAGAGAGAGAGAGAGGGAGGGAGGGAGAGAGAGAGAGAGAGGGAGGGAGGGAGAGAGAGAGAGAGAGAGGGAGGGAGAGAGGGAGAGAGAGACCGGACGTATATGGATGTAATTAATATTTCTATATATATTATATATTTTTCATTCAGACTCAAGCTTCATGTGTTTGTTCCGTAGTTTCCTTTGATCTGTTGGTTTTGGTTTCTGTCTGACAGACGAGCGTCACACAGAAGATCTGAGTTCTCCTCAGCTCAGCTCCTCAGCTCCTCAGCTCCTCAGCTCAGCTCCTCAGCTCAGCTCCTCAGCTCAGCTCCTCAGCTCCTCAGCTCCTCAGCTCCTCAGCTCAGCTCCTCGTCGTGTGAACTCAATAACTGACGTCACATTCATCCCTCCTCCTTTTCACTCTCTCTCCTCCGCTCGCCGCCTGCCTCGTTCAGCCCTCGCTCGCCCCCGTGTGAGGCGGTGAGGCAGGTATCGATCCTCAGCTCCTGACTCGTAGACGTCCGGCTTCAATTAACGCCTGCGTCCTGGAGACAAAGTGAAGAATTACATCCATTACCCGACGCATCCATCAGTCTAACTACCTGTGACTGAGTCGTCGTGCATTTTTAAACCTTCTCCTTCCTTCTTATCTCCGTGTGTTAATTGGTTTTATCAGTTGATCCTAATTGATCTGCTCTGATGTCGTCTCGTTCTCAGGCCACTGTGGCGTCACTGGGCAGATTCTCCAGTGTTGTCCTGAATGTTCCTCCTGCAGCTCCGGCGGCGTCGGCGGCGTCTCTGTAAAACACCCGCAGAGTTTCTGGCTCCATCAGGATCCAGCTGGACGCCCCCCCCCCCCCCTCGATGGAGAGATATCCTGCACGGCCCGTCGCTCGGCTGCTGTGGTTGGCAGACCGCAGTGGCTGGCTGTGGAATAGTCAAATCTGTTCCACATTACTCTCTGTTGCATTTCCTGTTTTCCTGTGTGCACATGTGGGGATCGGTGAGTGGACGCGTGGCGACACCAACAGCAGCCATCGCCGCCGGCAATGCCTGACTAGCATCGAGCGCTAATGGAAAAGCTGGCCTCCGACGCTGCGGCGCGCGCCGGCTCGGCAGCTGCTGGTGGAACCTGCGTTCACAGTAAATGTACTGGCAGGCCCCGGCAGCTCTGACACTTTTATTCTTTCGGCTCCGCCAGTCGGCTCAGCTCGTCCAGATTTTTATGTAAAAATCCAGCTGTCGTCTCAGGATGAGGACGGATGACGAACAAGAGCCGCTCAACTCCGAGAAAGATCTCACTTCGGTGCTTTAAAGAGTTTAGAGTAGATAAAGTGCAAGAAAAAAGCAGAGTCTTTATAATCAATACATCCGATGAAGACACACGTCTCCATGGTGACAGGATTTCTGCAGATTCACAGTTTCCCTGATTTGTCAGATCCCAGAAGTTTCCCCCTGGATTCAGGTCTCGAGGCTGAGGAGGTCACCAGGGCTGCGTTCTCTGGACGTGGACGACTCTGCAGCGATGACAGAACATAATCCACTCAGGTTTTCTGCTACGTTCATTTGTTTAGTGCTGCATGATGATAACCAGGATCCGGACGGACGCACATTCGAGGCCCCGTCGTTTTGAATATTTCAGATGTTTCCATAGTTAATCTATCCAGGAGTAATGTTTTCTAACCTGTATCAGAGTCGAAGGAACATTTCACTGATTTTCCCGAGGGGGACTACTTTCAGTGGCGGACTAATCCCCGTTCTGTGCTTCAGTGAGTGTGTGTGTGCGTGTGTGTGTCAACCTGTGCAACACTGTGACAGCAGATGTGTTTGTGTAAACCAGTGGAGCGCACGGACACACACACACACACACACACACACACACACACACACACACACACACACACACACACACACATATTCTATGATGTTGTGATTCTCATTCTCCTGAGATCTGGTGACTATAAACATTATAGGAGTGAGACTCCTGCGTCTCAGCCGGACGTCCACATCAACAGTCCCACTGACGAGTGGTTGTGTTTCGTGTGTTTTCCTCCTCTTTTATCCACCTGCAGCCAAACAGGAGATGACACCTGTAAGTGGCAACGAGACGAGATGTGATCTAAACTCTTAGGAAATCAAACCGGGCCTCGCAGAGAGTTTCCACTCGCCGTCAAAGAAAAACTCGACAGCTTCAAATTCGGAGCTGCCACTCTCGGAGACAAGCGAGCCGAACATGTCATCAACTTTTCACAGGCAGGACACTTTCAGGTTCTTCCCTCCTCTGCCGGGTGCATTCGAGCAACTCAAACCTCAGCACATCTCTGCTCTTACAAAGCCTGGCAGATGAAATGTGCCATCTCACGCTGCCCGGAGAAAAACTGTAAAACGTTGAGACACCAAAGAGATTGCGCCGCACAACACAGAGAGAGTGGTAATCAAAGTTTCTGACTTATTCAGCGATTCAGCTGCAGCTCTAGACGTTTTTTATTCGTCTTCATTCTGTCAGTTAAAAACACAACTTCCTGACACCTTCACGCGTCTGAAAGAAACGTGAAGAGAAACGTAACCGACACATTATCAGGCACCAGTTCAACTCCTGCAGATTAAAGAAATAAAATAACACCTCGACTCTTTGTGTGAATCGTTATCCCGTCCCTCCAGGGCCCCGGCCGGAGCAGCGAGCATGCTGGGAGACGAGCGCCGCTCCTCGCTGTGCATCACGAGCTGCAGATTGTTAAGTGCCGAGCTCCTGCTGAGCCGAGTGAGGAGGCGACAACAGGAGGAGACTCGGCCGCTCGTCACATCTGGATCAGTCCGTTCATAAACTGCTGCAGAGCGTCGACTGAGTCTAACGTTAAAGATAAATCTGTTTCAGAATCGGAATATGAAGAAGTTCAACACAAATGTTTAGATGAAAGGTTTTTTATCAACAGATGAACCTAATATTTCTTCATTTTGTATTTTAACAGCTCAGGTCTCACACATCGTACACGTGCTTGACATAACAGCACAGAAAATGTATATATCGCCCCCTGGTGGCAGGATGCAGTGTAGGTCTCAGTCCCTGCTCTGTGTTTATGGGACAGATTTATCATTATAGGTACAAATTCATTTACATACTGTATATCTTCTTCATCTTTACACAGCACACGTGACTGCTCGTCTCTATACACAGTCGCTGATGTAAACATGATGTTCATATTTGTTCAGTAAAGAAGAAGAATAAACATGAAGCTCATTAAGTTAATTATGCTCCATTTAACCTACAGATTCTTAATTATTTAAATTGTGCATTGAGACAATTGAAGCTTGAACTTAATGTAAATGAAGCATCTGATCCAGTGGGACGACTCCTGGACGACTGCACATTGTTTCACAGCAGACACACACACACACACACACACACACACACACACACACACACACACACACACACACACACACACACACACACACACACACACACACACACACTGGAGCTCAGGCCCTGTGACTGATGGATTATTGTGATGCAGTTGTGTTGTTTCCTCCAGCGTCAGATCTTAAAAAGACGTGGGAGGCTCCTGCAGCTCGAGGCCTCGTTGCGTTTCCCTCGAGGTCGACGCTCGTTACGAGTTTTACTTCCAGGAGCGAACGCAGATCGTTCGGCCGTCGGCCAACACAACGACCCTGCTGCTTTACAGGAGCTTCTGAAATCTCACTCCATCATATCCTTGATATTTACAGTCAATCCTTTCTTTATGCATCAGATTTTATGTTCAATATATTCTCTTTTCATTTTCTTTACAAAGAAGAAACCAAATCAAATGAAAAGTTGAGCTTCGGAACATCGTTCTCCTGAAAGAGCTGCATGACGAACTCTTCAGTTTATCCATTGTTCCATTGATTCCATTCCATCCATTGTTGTCTGCTGATCTGAGCTCAGGTGGCAGAGGAACTTGGCCAAGTGGAGTATCCCAGATGCCCCCCCCCCCCCCGAACAACTCACTCCAGCTCTTCCTGTGGGATCCCGAGGCGTTTCCAGGCCTGATGGGATATGTAGTCCCTCCAGCAAGTTGTGGGTATACCCCAGGGTCTCATTGGATGTGTCTGGTAACCCTCCAGCAGAAGGCGCCCTGGAGGCGTCCTGAACCACCTCACCTGACCCCATTTGATGTGAAGGAGCAGCGCTTCTATGCCGAGCTCCCTCCGGACGCCAAAACTCCTCATCCTGCCTCCAAGACCGAGCCCAGAGACCCGCCGCAGAAAACTCATTTCTGCTTCCTTTATTTGTAATCTCGTTCTCGTTCTCTCAGTCACTGCCCAGGGCTTGTGTTGGATCGTAGATCGACCAGTAAATCAAAGCCTTGTTCCTTCAATCTATCCCCAACCGAAAATATACTCATTTAAAGTGTTTTCTGGAAAAGACCGTCTTTATCTTAAAGAGTAACACTCCAACCCTGAAGAATAAAACTGGACTTTATAGAAACTCACAAAAGCTGAGAAACTTCATCTTAATATACTGACACTTGTTTTAAAAATAAACCTTTTAGCTCATTATCAGACAAAAAAAAGACTAAATAAGACTCTAGATGAGATATTGATCAGATTAGAGTCTATCGTGAATAATTAGTCTTCACATATTTACACTCGTCCTCACAGTGCGGCTGCTGAATAATAATAAATAACAACGTCTTGTTCACGTTATTATGAGAAACAGAAAAAATAAAAACTGTCTCTGATGTAATGACTTCACCAAGTGTTCCCTGGTGTAAACAGGAAGTAGATCGTCTCCTCTGCAGTTGGTTGCTTAGTTACAGAAAATACTTGAGGAACAGCGATGCTGACAGGAAGTGATAGCGACGCTTTGTGTTCACCGCTGGTCGTCGAGTCATGTGACTGATAAGAACCAATCAGGAAGAGAACGTCATCGTTTACTAAAGTCTCAGTTTCTGTTCCGACTAAAACACAAACCCAGAGTTTTCAAACTAAAACGAGACCTGTGTGTGTGTGTGTGTGTGTGTGTGTGTGTGTGTGTGTGTGTGTGTGTGTGTGTGTGTGTGTGTGTGTGTGTGTGTGTGTGTGTGTGTGTGTGCGTGTGTGTGTGTGTGATACAGAAACATGAAAAGCAGCAGTGTGTGTGAAGAGGCCCCTGCTGCTCTCACTCTCGTCCTTCATCCTCTTTGTTTTGTTCTCTCAGTTCTCACCTGAAAACACACAAGTGGCGGCGGGGGCAGCGGCGCTGTCGGCTGTCGGCCTGATCGGCGCCAAGTCGTCACGTCCCGAACGTCACCTGAGATTCATTCTAACAGCAACAGACTCCACAGCTGAGAACACACACGGCTGTAATGGCGGCTGAGGAGTGATTTATCTCACCTGGCTGAGGGCGGTGGAAACAGCAGCTGTGGCGACGGCGCTGCTGCTGGATTCTGACCGGAGGACATGAGAGCGGGTGTGAGGCCCCGCTGCCTCCATGGGAGAGGTGCTTGATGTTAATACCTTCATTTATTTTTGCACAGAATGCTGCTGGGGCAGCGAAGGGCTCCGATAAAAGCAGCTTTCAGCCACAGCCGACGACAGGCCGCTAATAAAACATCAGCCATTTTGATCTATCCTCCACATTAAAATGTCACTTCCTCATTGTGTGAGGCCGAGTCGCTGCAGGTCTGAGCTGCTGCTGCAAATAACCCAGATACAGCGTCGCTGGAATTAACAGGAAGGAAACTAATCAGCTATTTCTCCTCCCGCAGGTAAAGAGACGTCCAGCAGAGAACAGGCTCGTTACACCTCATCATGATTATCAACCTTCGCTGTGAGAAAAACAACAGCCTTGTTTTTAACATGTTTCCTTCTTTGGAACCAGGAATCAAACCACCGGGACGTCACCGGGAGCGGGGGGGGGGGGGCAGAGCCTGACTGAGATCTCGAGGACACGCCCACCTACACCTCCTACCTGTATCTACTGGACGGTACTAGCTGTCAATCACACTGTGGTATCCACCCCCCTGAATACTTCACAGGAATAAAGAATAATTCAGTGTTTTCTGACACTTTGATAAATGTGGACAAACAACAGAAGGTTATCAAAGTTCTATTTGTGTTAATGTTCTTCATGAAACACTCGGAGCAGCAGAGGTGAACGTTCTCCACTTCAGATTCCTGCTGTTCATTAACGTCCAGGAGCTGATCGAGATTCTCCACGTCTTCTCTAATGGCTCCGTTGGGTTCAGGTTAATAATGATCAGCTCTAATTCCTCCTATAAACTATTTTTACAGCTGCTGCTCTGGTCTCTGTCGACCTCACACACACACACACACACACACACACACACACGTCTTAGTTTCCTTCATAAACTGTTGATGGAGTTCCTCATCTGTCCACAGAGCTGTTAAACATCAGTTATATGAACAGATGTTCGTGTCTCTGACGTTATCGAGCAGCAGCAATAAAAGAAAATGAGACAAACGAGGAGACGGACTCGTCCTTCAGGCTGTTTGTCTGTCAGGTCACGATCAGCGTGAAGGAACCACATGTGTCTTCCTGACAAAGAGAACCAGAGACGAAGCAGAGACGATGTTAGAGAACCAGAGACGAAGCAGAGAGGATGTTATAGAACCAGAGATGATGTTAGAGAACCAGAGATGATGTTAGAGAACCAGAGACGATGTTAAAGAACCAGAGACGACGTTAGAGAACCAGAGATGATGTTAGAGAACCAGAGACGAAGCAGAGACGATGTTAGAGAACCAGAGACTATGTTAAAGAACCAGAGACGACGTTAGAGAACCAGAGACGACGTTAGAGAACCAGAGGGGGTTCTAACCATTAGATTAAACCTCTTTTTCATTGACTCATTAAGTTTTTTCTTTTTCTGTTAAACTAAAATTCCCACACAGACTTTAAATTAAATATTTGCAGGAATCATTATTTCATTAACGTCTGACAACTCTGTTTTTGATATTATCTTTATTTTATTCACAATTTCCTCTCTTTTAATTAAAAAAGACCAAAGTTTCTTTCTGTAAGTTGATAGCACAGTGAATTTACAGACTCGCACACCGACTGTGGATAATCAGCGTGTGTGTGATCGCTGCTGCTGAATAAACTGCTGATTTCACTGGGCTCCAGTTTCAGTGAACACCTGCTGGTCTCTTTCTCTGTTCCCGCTCAGCGCAGTGGGAGCCATCACATCCTGAACAGACCCTATTATTTGGCTGTTTGTACCTGCGCAGCAGACACCTGTCAGCCAGATTAATTACACCGCCATGGATGCAAGAATTGTGAAAAATGGGGAAAATGCCTCCGGCGTCCAGCAGATATTCTGACCGAGAGATAGAAACTGAAGAAAAACCCCAAAGAGCAGAGGAGCTGTGGTGACGTGAGTAGAAAGAGAACGAGCTGGTACTTTGTCATCGTATCTGCACTCAGGTGCTGTCGGCTTCACCTGCTCAACCACGACTTTTACAATCCAACAACCAAACCACTTTGAATACAGGACAGAATACACAGGAGGCGGAGTTAGTAAAGATCCGTGTTTACGATATGAAGCTTTTATCCAACTGGTAAACGTTAAAGTAGATTTAATTTGAATTAATCTGACAGATTATGAACATGTCAGTGTTCTGTAGTATGAAGTAAAAGAAACTACGCCAGTGATGGAAGAAGTAGAAAAGTATCAAGGATCAAACTGAACCTGGTTCTGTTGGTTTGCACTGAAAACACTTTCTGGATAGTTTGGACTTTTGGACCAATCACAGGAAGTAGAGACAGAATTAAAAGTCTTCACCTCCGACGATATATAATGGACGAGGACGTTCCTTTGGTGCATTTGAACTAGTGTGAAGTACTGTAGTACTGTAGTACTGTAGTACTATGGAGTACTGTAGTACTGTGGAGTACCATGGCAACCAAATGATGCCCCAAACTGACAACACGCCCACGTCAGACGCCGTCTACAAACCTATCAGAGTCCAGTACAGGTAGACTCCGCCCACGTAGGTGATGACCACAGGTCGTACGTATGTCAGACTAAATTCTTTTGTCCCTAAATTACAATGTGAAACCAAAAGTAACAGTGAAAATGTCCACAGATAAGATTATAATTAAAAAACAAAACCGTGTATTTTGTCTGATAAAACCAGGTTTTAAAGAGTAGGAGACTTTAGTGAAGTTAGTTTTTTGTGTGTTCAGGCAGTTAAAGTAGTTTCCCTGTCTCCGCCTGTTGTTCTTCCCTCAAAACAATCAACAGCAAACAGCTTTAGACTGATGCAAATCACCTCATTAACTCCACAACCTGAATCCATTCTGCAGCGGGAAGGACGCGAGAACCCGCCGAAGAAAAGGAGGAAGACGGGAGTGGAGGGAGGGAGAGAAACGTCCTGATAAAACATCTGCTGGATTCACCCATCTGTGCCAAGCCGAGCGAGCGAGCCCCGCTGCGAGAGGCAGAGAGAGAGGGATTGAAAGGTGGTGGGAGGAGGAGGTGGAGGAGGAGGAGGTGGAGGCTCGGTGCCACATCCAACAGGTGCCAGCACTGGCTTTTAGGAGGTGGGGGTGCATTAGCGGGGGCCGAGAGAAAATCCGCAGCTCAAGCTAAATCCCTGAGGAAACAATTAATGTGTCATTGTTTCTCAGGAGCAGCTTTTTTTATTTCTCTTCTATTCAGACGGCGTTCGCTCCCACAAATAAATAAATAAAGTGTTTTTCTTCTTCTGGTCTCTTTCAGGGGGATTTAGTCACTGATACGCTGCTACAGGCCTCAGTCGATCTGATGTGTCTCACTGTGATTTCACCTCCGAGCTCAGAGAAGAAGAGGAACGAGGCCTCTGGGTCGGCGGAGGACAAGATGTCTGGCAGATTACAGACAAGTACTCAGAGATTATCTTCATGCTAAAAGGAGATTATCACTGCTTGTGTAGAGACTCCAGACCGAGGGGTCTTTTAAAGTGGATTCAACAACAAACCGACATCAGCGGCTCTGACGATGTTTCAGGCGAGAAGAACGAGACGAGTGAAACACGGAGAGTTTAACATGTGACCACCACATCCAATACTTTCTCTCCTTTGATGCAGCACATGGAAGAAATAAATCAAGTTACAGGATTAACTGGAAGAAACAGGACATTTAAATATGTTAATTCTGTTGTTTCTTCGATTTTGGGATATTTAAAGGATGTAAATAAAGATGGACGACATGACAGCTCCCAAAAGTGAAGCCAAACCATCTTGATCGCCCCCTATTGGCTGGCTGCAGTGTAGTGCCTCCATGTTAGCAGATGGGACATGGACCAAACTTTAGTCAGAGACGGTTTCATTCATTTCAGGTCGTTCTTATCTCTCTGATGTTCGTGTTTCTGATCAGTTTGGTATGAATCAGTTATTTGATGATATAAAAACAGGTGGACACGTCATGATTGACAGCTGAGACTCACTCCTGATTGGTCGTGCAGGTGTATGGGCGGGACCTTGATACCACGGCTCCATTGATGTTAACAAACTTAACAAACACCCCCCCCCCCAACGTCCAGTCTCTGTGCTACGCTAAGCTAACGATACCCTGTAAATCTCTTCTCTCCATTACTGTCATCGTTTCCCGACGCTCGCCACAAAGCTAACAGACGGAAACAAGTTTATATTATTCGTCCCTGTGGTTTCATCAGTTCCGAGTACACAGAGTCAAAATTGAATCTGTTCTCAAAACAGCTTCTTCTTCCGCTCCGTCTTCCTGCAGCACCCCCCCCCCCCCCCCCCCCCCCCCCCCCCCCCCCCCCCCTCCCAGAAATGAGACGGAGACAACGTAATAAATCAATACACAAGTGCTCGCCTTGAAGAGGAGCCACTCGAGGAGCCGGGGACATTAATGTGTTGAGCAGAGAAAGAGACATTATACTGTAATCAATCCTGCTCCACAAATCAACTTATCCCTGCCCACCGGGGCTCCTCCCTGTTTGCTTCTGATCCTGCTGCTGTTGATAAAACCGCTTCCTGTACATTAACGCAGGTCGGCCGCTCCCTCCGAGGTGTTAAAGGCCGACCTCTGGCACTCAACACGAGCCGCTCTCCTCTCCACATATTGAGTTTTTGATATCCCTTAATGCCGCGAAAACCAGATTACAGCCGCATCGGTTCACACTGTGCAGGAGCTTCTGGGACGGCACGTGTGATGGTACCTGGCGGCTTGTCACAGCCAGAGGACACTCAGCCGCCTTAATGCATCACATTGACACACACATTATAGTGATGTCGTTAGCACCACATCGATTAGTTCCAGAAAAGGGATGAAAGAGGGTTTGGAGTCGGAGGAAAGAGGAGAAGCTGCTGGTTTCAACCCGAGGAACAGAAAAGAAACATAAAGAAAACGGGAATTCAAAGAAATTAAACTTCTATTTCAGTACGTCGTTTACCCAATCTATGCATCTATTAAATAAGCTTTTATGAAATGTTTTTTTAAGTCAGTTTTTTTTCTCTCTCTGAATCACTTCATTTAGTAAATGTGTTTAGAAAAGAGTTATACAAATAAAGTTCCAGTTGTTTAGTGTCAGTAAAAAGGCTCTCGAGGTCCTTTGGGTTATTCCAGAAGGTGTAAGAGATCATTGAAGATGTTCTAGAAATCATTTTAAGGGCTTTTAGTAATAAAATATGTTTTAGTGATCCCCCAAGAAGCCATAGTAGTCTGGTGGATGTTTTAAAGGTCATTAAGAAGGTTCTCGATCTGTTGGACGATACGGAGTAAGAAGAAGAGAAAACGGTTTGAAAGATAATGACAAGGTCCAAGAGCTTCTCTAGGAAATTGAGGTTCTAAAGGTAATTGAGCAAGTTTGGTGTAAAGTTTCAATTGTAAGTTTCATTGATCCTAGAGACAGTTGTAGAGGATCTTTAGGATCTTGTCATATCAGCGAGGAGCATCTAGAGGTCCAAGTGATGGGCCCTATCAGTAATCGAGAATGTTCTGCATTTAGCTTTAGAAGTTTCAGTGGTCAATCCCAAGGTTCTAAAGGACAATTACAAGGTTCTAAAGGAGTATTCTAAGGTTCTAAAGGTTCTCTAAGAGTTTCTATGGGTCTTTTGCAAATTCTAAAGGTTATAAAGAAAACTTAATGGAGTTAACGTGGATGTTTTAGATGATTTATTGATCATGAGGAGGTTCTAGTTCTTCTTCAGGTTCCTCTTTTGTTATTTTTACTGTTTGAAAGAGCGACCCCCCTCATTTCACCACCTCATCCAGCGTTCATCTCTTCCTCCACCTGCGCCGTGGAGCTCGTTCACAAACACTTGATAAATAGCAGCTTTTGTCGACACGAAGCGAAGCATAATATAATTTAATAATTTATTACCTTATTTCATGAGACAGGTTAAATTGATTTTAATTAATTCGGCAGCCTGTGAACAAGCATTATTAAGGACACACATTACGCTGACAGAGATTTATGCCGTGAATAAAGTGGCAGTCCTCATTATGCGAATTTATAATCTATCACCTCTTTAAAATGCAATTATATAGTATTAGACTAATGGCAGAATACAATGCAGAGCAGGGAGAGGAGGAAGTAAGGTATCGTTCTGAAAGTGAAGTCAAATGCACGGTTTGGATAGAAAACTAAGCAAAGTTTCCTGTTACACATGAGTATGACTTGGTAATTATATGTGTTTAATGAGTCAACATGTTTTGATTATGCTTCAGGGGAAGAAAATTCACCTCCGCTCCATTTGTCTTCTCATTAGCTTTAAATCTCTGTTAGTACTGACTGACTTCCTTTCATAATTACACAGTCAATCAGCTGCTGCAGGAACAACAACTTTCTCTCTGCTGAACTTAGATTCTGTTTAGTTTGAACTCTGACCTCTGGAATCCTGCAGAAACGACACCAGAGATTTTAACATGACTGAAAGTCTCCGGCCACAAAGAAACGCTGATGACACTGAAGATTCAAATCACTAGACTGACGACAAGATGCAGAAACATCTCCGCTGCTCTTATCGTCCGACTGAGGCCAAAACAAAGACCTGAACTCGGCTTCTCTCGTCTTTGTCTCTCTTCCTCTCTCTCTCTCCATCGGCAGCACCAGGAGATAGATCTTTACCGTCCTCACAGAATGTCCTACCTCGTCATAGCTTCAGCTGTCGGTGTGTGCGTTGCCGTGACGAGCATTAGAGCATATGAAGATGCACCTGCTGGTATCTGGTATTTTCATTTTAAACAAAGCCTCTGTTGTACAATATGACTTAAGCTGTTCTGAACCTCACTGTGTCAAGGCATGAGTGAAGAACGTATCTGCAGATCTGAGCTCTAGTGTCTGTTCACAGGATCTATGGACAGACGTGAATCCAGAGAGTGAACGAGTGCAGATTCTATCATATTCAGGTTTTTCCTGCTGTATAAATAAAGCTAGCTACTGTATCTGTGCATTTAAAATCCATCACGTCACTTTGTCCAGTTTAACGAGGAGTAAAAACTTTTTATTTCCTGGAGCTCAAGTAAAGTCGCATGGTTCATGGTCTTAAAGCGACACCACTTCAGACTCTGCCTGCAGCTGTGATGTAAGTGGTGGAGCCAGGGGGCGCTGCAGGCCCGTGATGTGCCTGCTGAGCCCGTCAGAGCCGCGTGACCGACACTGAACGCGGATCTAATGAGGCTTCTCCTGCAGAGTGAACCAGAGCGACCGTGACACCACCGCGGGCGGCAGAGAGAGTGTGTGTGTGTGTGTGTGTGTGTGTGTGTGTGTGTGTGTGTGTGTGTGTGTGTGTGTGTGTGTGTGTGTGTGTGTGTGTGTGTGTGTGTGTGTGTGTGTGTGTGTGCACTGCAGCTGACACTACATCATGACACTGTAACCTACAGGATGTATTGACACATGCCCGTTTGGTCTGTGTGTGTCTGTGTGTGTCTGTGTGTGTGTGTCTGTGTGTGTCTGTGTGTGTGTTCCCCTCGCTCTCCCAGCATGCCTTTCAGCTGCTCTCTGATGTGAGCTTGCTGACATGGAGGAGCTCTCTGACAGCGACCTCGTCCTCCGCCCTCTTGGCGGGCGGCGTGCAGTGAGGGAGGGGCAACAGCCCATTGCTATGGTGGCAACTCGTTACCCCCCCCCCCCCCCTCCCCCCCTCACCCACACACACACAAACACACACACCTACCCACCATGATGTCACAATGACCTGATGCATCCTGAGGAACACGTTGACATCAGTTGAGGAATCAAACCTGTTGCCGTCAGACAAAGAAACTTTCTTCTTCCTGTGAAATTCGTATTTGTGTATTTTTCACAGAATGAATCTTGTTCTTCTTCTGCATGACGTTCACATGTTTCCTCACAAATCACAGGACGACTCTCTGGTGCCGGGCCGAGCTCAGACTGGTTATCACGAGGAGGCAGCAGCTTCAGAACCTGCAGCATGGAGAAGAGAAGTGAGCAGATTAAACACGATTCACTGTGAAGAATCACTGTAATTAGTCCATTTCCTGTGTGTTTCTGTGTGTGTCGTCTAAATAAAAGAGTGAATTAGCTCAGTCGTGGTCGAGTTTCACAGCTTCTCTCCACAACTCCTGAGTGTGACGCTGCTCACAAAGTCTATTACGAACATTGTTTTCTGTTTCCAGCGTTTAAAAGAAGAAACGTGGACTGAGAGAGTTCTCTCTCTCCAGTTCTCGTGACTACAACTCCCATGATCCCTCACTGCTGCTCCACTTAAACAAAGTCTCAGCTTTTACTGTTTTTATTCTCTAACTGTTTATATCAGATCCTTTATGACAAATCTCTCCAGACTCTAAAGTAGTCTTTTTATTTTCCGAGAATAAAAATGAACCAAATCCAAAACCAGTTTCCCTTCACATGAACAATTTATTTGATTTGACCTTTCATTCAAAGTCTTATTCTTAATTTTCAGTTTCTCATTTTAAATAATGTGAGATTAACCACAGTGAACTGTCCTTCACCTGATTTTAAATCCAGAGGCGTCGTCTCTAATCCCGTGTGGATTCAGCTGCGGCTCATTGGTTCATATCGTGACCTCACAAACGACCTGGAAACCTTTTCCTCTGTTTCACATTCACATGAGAAGCACAGTCTCTTCTCCGCCGACACTCGAATGGCTCTTTTCCTCTTCTCTCATTAAGATGAAAGCTGCAGAGGCTCATTACTCAACACACATCCCACATCCACGTCCTGTGTTCACATTCACCCACTTCCTGTTGACTAATGGGTTTGATATTCACAAAATAAAATGTCAACTAATGAAGATCCCACATGTCAACAAATGATCAAATTATAATCCTTCTGTTTTGAACTTCTATAATAAACAAGTTAAAATCTTTTATCATATATTTCCACCGCTGGATCGTTTCTACTCCAGATCATAATCTGAACCTGCAGGACAATACAGATATGAGATATGAGATGTAGAAGTTTTTTAAAGAATCTAATCCAAACTTTCACCAAATTATAACCAACATCTGTTTCATCATTAACGAGCAGGAAACTCTGGTGACAGATGTGTCGTTCAGAGATTAGTGAGTCCAGCTGAGGCTGATGGGACGTCATCAGTTATCATGAAGTTTTCACAGTTCATCCTGAGGGGAACATGAATCCCTTGTGGAAAGAGCATCACCACAGTCAGTGGGGTTCATCCTCTGGGGATCAGAGATGTGTGAATAAACGATGATGGAAACATCCTCCTTGAGTCTTTTAAGAAAACAAAGATGGTGATTTTGTGCTCTGCTTCACCGTTAACGACAAAATGTCATGACGTCATTTCCAGGTGAATTAAAACCATTATTTTTCATCTTCATACAAACTGAATAATCTCCGCAGCATCACATTTGGATTCAGGATCATCAGAGACAGAAAAGAAGAAAAGAAAAACCTGCGTCGGTCGTGAATAACTTCCTCAAACAAGAGTTTTTGTTCTTCTGTCTGTGAAGACAAACTGAGTCCAGCGTCAGAGGGAAACTTCCTGCTTCACTTCCTCCTGTGACAAAATGATCAGGTCACCAGCGCAGCCAGTCTTTAACCACAGAAGAAGAGCGGCGCTGAGGCGAGAGGAGAAGAAGACATGTGGTGTCGGGCGTTAAACGAGCAGAACGGAGCGACGGGGGCTTTAAAAATGACGATACTTTATCCCCAAATTGTTTGGAGAGTCTCCTGCCGGCGAGGTCATGAATCAGCCTGTCCGCCGCTCCTGCCGCCGACTGCAGGGGCCACCGGGGGGGGCTGACAGGTGCTGCTTGAGCGTGGCCCCCCCACCTCTTCATCATTTAACATTTAATCGAAGCTGCCACCTGTCCCAGCGCTCGCCGCCACTTCCTTCGCTCCCTCCTTCGTCTCTCATCACTCTTCCTGAGGAAGAGCGGAGGGAAGAGGAGCAGGAGCGTCGTCCTGTGATCAGGTGTGAATGTCAAAACACAGGGCAGGAAGTCCCGCCCCTCAGGAGGAGGCCCCGCCCATCACGACCCCGACACGATGAGCTCGCTGTCGTCTAAATTACCAGAAAAGATTTTCATCATCTTATGTTGTTTTAACCTCCTGGATTTGTGTGGAACGTGAAGAAGTAATAAAAACCTGACCTACAAACTCCTGTCTCTCCCTCTCTCTCTCTCTCTCTCTCTCTCTGTCTGTCTCTCTCCCTCTCTCTCTCTCTCTCTCTCTCCCTCCCTCTCTCTCTCTGTCTCTCCCTCTCTCTCTCTCTCTCTCTCTCTCTCTCTCTCTCTCTCTCTCTCTCTCTCTCTCTCCCTCCCTCTCTCTCTCTCTCTCTCTCGCTCTCTCCCTCTCTCTCTCGCTCTGTCTCTGCCTCTCCCTCTCTCTCTCTCTCGCTCACTCTCTCCCTCTCTCGCTCTCTCGCTCTCTCTTGCTCTCTCTTGCTCTCTGACCTTTAACTGTGGATAACAAACAGGAAGTGGCGGTTATAGATTTCAGCGGCTCAGGGCTCAGACGGATCGATACATCATACTAATAAGTGAAATCTGCAAGAGCCAATTATTGCTCGTCATGTTTACACCGGCCCAAGTGAGTAATCATCCCGTTTAGTGGAAGCTCGCCGAGGTAAGCGCCGCAGCCGGGAGCTCGTTATAAACCGAGCGTCCTCGCACGCCGACGAGTAATTAAGATCCCAAAACATACATGTTAATATGCACCAAGTCTATTAGGGCCTGTGTGTGTGTGTGTGTGTGTGTGTGTGTGTGTGTGTGTGTGTGTGTGTGTGTGTGTGTGTGTGTGTGTGTGTGTGTGTGTGTGTGTGTGTGTGTGTGTGTGTGTGCAGGTGAACAATGAGGTTTTGCTGACTTGTTTCCCAGAATGCCGTTCACATTTCCAGCAGAGCAGCTTCAATAAACGACACCTCTCCGTGGAGACTTGAAGGCGGCGGCCATCTTTAAAATAAACGAGACGAATCACACGTGTGATCCTGACGCCGTGAGCGCATTTAAAATGATATATTTTATCATATGGTTATTTAAAGGTTTGTCCGTTGGTTCGATTCTCACCAATTCTCAGGTGAATGTTTCTACCTGAAGATTGAACCAGTCACCAGGAATCAGGTGTTTCCAGGAAGTTCCATTGAGGAAGTTAAAGTTTAATCCATCCTGTGGTTTTTGACGCGTGGAATCAATCACGTGTGAATTCTGACCGGATGCTGCAGCCGGCGGGAGGTCAGAGGTCATAAATATTCACAGTGTGTTTCATGGCAGTCGTGGCGAGTAGCTGCTCACGCATCATTCATCATAAACACACGTCCACGCTGGAAAATAAATCACACATCAACTCCCGTCTGTTCTCTGCACACACTATCTGACTGTGTGTGGAAGGCAGGTGTGACCTCCAGCGAGCCATCGACGGAGCGCTCTCTGGATCGATGTGCGGTGGCGGTGGCGTTGCCGGCGGAAACGTGTACGCCGGTTTGTTCCTGCGGGTCGACCTTGCTGACACGAGCTTGAAAGCTTGTTCACAAGCAGCCGGCGGCTTGTTTTCGCTGAAAGCCAAACTGATCCAAGGTGTGTTTCACCTTAGCTGCTGCCGCTTCACACGTTATTGATATTCTGCCTCTGCCTCAGGTGTGTGTGTGTGTGTGTGTGTGTGTGTGTGTGTGTGTGTGTGTGTGTGTGTGTGTGTGTGTGTGTGTGTGTGTCTGTGTGTGGTATGTACTATAAGTGTGTCCTCTGTGTGTAAACTCATACTTTGCCTGGAGCAGCTCTGCTGAAATTAATGACTCTCTGCCGCGGATGCCGGAGGCCGCCTCCCCCCCCCCCCTTCCTGGTGGCGTGGCCGTCGACTGGTCCCGTTGCTGCGAGGCCGGTGCACCGCTCCTGTTAGCAGGGAGGGGGCAGCGTTGAGGGCCGACCTGCTTCCAGGAAGAGGAACTGAAATCTGGCATCACCGACGGTAACTGGCTGCAATTCAGCCGCGATCATCCGGGGGCGGAGAGACGTCAGAACTCGGTGTGAGTGACAGCTGTCAGCATCTTTATGACAAAAAGTCTAAACATGTAAAATGTGAAGTTTTATTTTAAGCTTTAAATCTGTAGCCTGAGAGTGTTTTGTTTTTGTGATTTTAGCAGAAACTGTCGACTCTGACCTGATGTTTAATTCATATGTGAACCTTGAATTAATATGTTTTTATAATTGGTCAAAACATCACATTCATCATTTCCTGGTTGTGTTCAACCTGTTTAATAAGATTAATATTATTAGAATACAATTATTATATTATGTGACATTGTGGTTGATGCACTTTGTGGTTTTGGTTTGGTTTTCCTCTGTGATAAATAACGATAATTAAGTAAAAATATCAATAAAACTGTAAAAAAAAAAAAGAAAAATTTAAAACCAAATATGCAGCATTTTTCCAAACATGAAGAGAATCCAGTTACACAGTCACAAAATGTTTTTAATAGAAATAAATCAAATAAAATAAATAACTATGAACTATAGGCTTCCATAAAGTGAAGTAAATGCAGCAGAGGGCGACTTTCAATTGTTTGTGAAGCAGCAGCAGCAGGTTGTTGGGTCCGACTCGTTCAAACAGGAACATGTGGGGAACATCCAGGTGAGGGGCGGAGCCTGGGTAGAGGGGCGGAGCCTGTAGAGCAGCAGGGGCGGAGCCTGTAGAGCAGCAGGAGGCCGGACATGACGTATAAACTCTGCTGTGGAAAGATCAGTGTTGTTGTTTACAGCTCATCCACACCGGCGTCGGCCCTCATCACCAGAAGATCTGGAACCTCCTCGTGTTTCCAAGTTGACGTCTTCGTCTTCTACGTGTACGGCTCCTCTTCTTCATCCTGAGATGTTTGTGTTCTTCCAGTTTCACGTCAGGAACACGTCAGGAACACGTCTGTGGTTCAGTTCATGGTCATAAAGCAGCTCCTTCATGTAGAGGCAGAGAGTAAAGGCTGAATGAGCCGTGTGAGGAGTCGACTGGACGTGTTGATGACACTTCTAAAAGGTGCCGGACGCAAAACGGAAAAATTCAAACGAACACAAACATGTTAGGATGAAAAAGAGAAACATGAAGAAGACATCGGCAAAGACGAAACCGATACTGAGCCATCTTAGAATTTAGGACTAGATGAGAAGAGATACTGAAGTCATTGAGAAAGCAGATGTTAACAGGTGTTAGCCGGTGTTAGCACATGTTAGCAGATGTTAACAGGTGTTAGCTGGTGTTAACTGGTGTTAGCCGATGTTAGCAGGTGTTAGCCGATGTTAGCAGGTGTTAGCCGGTGTTAACAGGTGTTAGCCTGTGTTAGCACATGTTAGCAGATGTTAACAGGTGTTAGCCGGTGTTAACAGATGTTAAAAGGTGTTAACAGGTGTTAGCCGGTGTTAGCCGGTGTTAACAGATGTTAACAGGTGTTAGCCGGTGTTAACAGATGTTAGCCGGTGTTAACAGATGTTAACAGGTGTTAGCCGGTGTTAACAGATGTTAACAGGTGTTAGCCGGTGTGAGCAGATGTTAACAGGTGTTAGCCGGTGTGAGCAGATGTTAACAGGTGTTAGCCGGTGTGAGCAGATGTTAACAGGTGTTAGCCGGTGTTAACAGATGTTAACAGGTGTTAGCCGGTGTTAGCTGGTGTTAGCAGGTGTTAGCAGATGTTAACAGGTGTTAGCCGGTGTGAGCAGATGTTAACAGGTGTTAGCTGGTGTTAGCAGATGTTAGAGACATAACTTCAGTTGTGTATCTTAGTGTCTTCAAGTGTTTTGTTCTTGTGATCAATGATACAAGCCGAACTTGAGGGTACCTGAGGCTGACCCGTGGCGTCGGCGGTAAAAAGCTTCTGTCCACCGCTGTGTTGAGACACGATGTGTGAAACCTGCCTCTGGTGGTGAAGGTCAGAGCGCAATGGTCAGTGTTTGCAGAGTCATTGTTGGAAGGATGAATAATGATGTTGAGAGTGTTGAAATGATGGATAAGTGAATCTGAGTGACGCCTGTCACGTTGTGTTAAATGATGAGTGTAATCGTTGATGTCACATGACCCCTGCAGGTGTCGTCCGCACTGAGCTGTCCAGATACGTCAGCCTGTGGCAGAAGATTTTCATCGAGCCCATTGCTCGGCTGCTGTTCCTCGACCCGGAGGCCGGAGCTCAGACCACGCTGCACTGCGCCCTGCAGGAGGGAATCGAACCTCTGAGCGGACGTACAGGAAGTGTGCGCCCGGGCCAGAGATGACGCGGTGGCCCGTAAACTGTGGGAGGTCAGCGAGAGGCTCAGTGGACTCTCTTAATGTCTGGACTGTTCAGTGACCATGAACTGTTCCTGTGTCTGTTCCACTGTGAATACATTCATCACAACCTTCTGTCTGCATCGTTTATTTCCACTACTCCTCTCGTGTTTCACTGTCACATGTAACGAAGTACATCTACTTACTTCCTGTACTGAAGTAGATTTATCTTCAGGTACTTTTCACTTTTACTTCACTACATATATCATCAATTATATGTACTTTCTACTCAAATACACGTTTTTTTATATATATAAAGATGATTAGTAATTTGATGGGTATTTGTCATCTGATCCAATCAGAGCGAGCAGGTAACATTAAGCCCCGCCTCCTTCAAGTAATACATCAAGTAATACATCAACAGTAATACATCAGGTTATACATCAAGTAATACATCAAGTAACACATCAAGTAATACATCAAGTATTACATCAAGTAGTACATCAGGTTATACATCAAGTAATACATCAAGTAATACATCAGGTAACACATCAAGTAATACATCAAGTAATACATCAAGTAGTACATCAGGTTATACATCAAGTAATACATCAAGTAATACATCAGGTTATACATCAAGTAATACATCAAGTAATACATCAGGTAACACATCAAGTAATACATCAAGTATTACATCAAGTAGTACATCAGGTTATACATCAAGTAATACATCAAGTATTACATCAAGTAATACATCAGATTATACATCAAGCAATACATCAAGTATTACATCAAGTAATACATCAGGTTATACATCAAGTATTACATCAAGTAATACTTCAGGTTATATCAAGTAGTACATCAAGTAATACACCAACAGTAATACACCAACAGTATTACATCAAGTAATACATCAAGTAATACATCAGGTAATACATCAAGTAATACATCAAGTAATACACAACAAGTATTACATCATGACTCAGCAGATCGTTTAATCACTCTACAAGTACTTTTAATTTAATCACTCACTCATTCTGTAGTAATATCCAAATATTTAGTGAAGTTTTTATACCCTAAATAGTGAAGTCAGTGTTTCCCACAATGCATCATGATGGTCACTGAGCAGAATGTACCATCATGCATTGCGTTGACAGCAAGAAAAATGGCGGCGAGACGAGGGAAGCGAGGGAGGAGCCGGAACAAACCAACCTGAGGACGTTTGTGATTTCAAGTGTTAATGCTGAATGTAAAATTAACATTTAACATTTATTAAGGGATTTTCCAGCGGCCCATTGTTGTTGTTGTTATTTTTGAAAGTGCTTCCTCCTTCCTGCATGTTTCAGCGTCACGCCATCGCCTGGTTGTGTGTGTGTGTGTCTGCTGTGCTGCTGCAGGATTCCACACAGGGAGGAACAGATGTTTCCTGGTTTCTCAGGTGAGTCAGGAGAGGGTGGAGCTTGAGATGCTGGATGATAAAACCTGTAAAACCTGAAACAAATGTACCAGCAGCTCTGCTCCCAGTACAAACTATGCACCCCCCCTTATGGACTGCACTCTAACACTTTAACTCTTCACTGTGCCAGATTCATCTGCCTGTGCAATATGTTTACTATTCACACTGTGACAGTTAGTGGTGTAGAAAACGTTCACTTTTATAACCTACGTGGCAAGACTTGGCAAAACCTAGAAGCTGGTGGAACAGCAGCACCGAGCACACAACACACACCTATAACAGACCAGGGGCTTCGACTCATCTCTGCAACTTGTCTTCTTCTGTGTGTCTTGCAGTAATGTCTCACAGTCAGCTTACTCTGCCCCCTATAGGCAAGTGCAACAATGTGGAATTGACACCAGAAGTATTACAGTGTGTTAGTAAACAACATGTTGAATTAAAGGGATTGGACATGTATTAAAAAAATCTTTCAACAGGTGCCACAGATACATTCACTGTACATATTCTCACACTGCACTGTACACGATTTCAAGTGTTAATGCTAAATGTAAAATTAACATTTAACATTTATTCAGGGATTTTCCAGCGGCCCATTGTTGTTGATGTTATTTTTGAAAGTGCTTCCTCCTTCCTGCATGTTTCAGCGTCACGCCATCGCCTGGTTGTGTGTGTGTGTGTCTGCTGTGCTGCTGCAGGATTCCACACAGGATCAACAGTTCAGTGGAACGAGTTGGACGAGGAGGACGGGTCAGCTCAGCAGTGCAACAAGAGCAACAATACATTTAAATTCAGTAAATACCAATAACCACAGGTCCAATACAAACATATACTACTGTATACTGTGTATACTGTGAAGGAGTATGTCTGTATACCTCGAGCTGTCGCTCGGCAGCTGATGGAGCTGATGGCAGCGTCACATCCGGAGCAGGTCCAGAGCTCCAGTGTGCTTCTCTGTGATTAGCAGGTTATAAACCAGTCTAATTTACCACTGACCTGAAACTGGGGCAGACGACACCAAGTTCAAACTCTGATCTTCAGCGGTTTGTGACAGCAGCATCTACAACTTAAACAAGGTCAGAACTCTGTTTCTGTTTCATAGTTTTTATTATTTTGATCACAATATTAACATCACATCACCAGGCTGCTGTTGAATAAACACTTTTACAGACAGAATCATTTTGGCTTCATCACATCAAACAGACAAATGTTCATATATGTTGGATTATTTCATATGTGAACAGACTTTATGTGATTAAACATGAATCATGTCTCATGTGTGAGTTTTAATAAAGTTTGTTGAATGTGAACAATGATCAGCTGTTATTGATAAATGTGTTTTTATGTGGATCTTCATCAGTTTGCTCGACTTCATGGATCCACACAAAATCTAAATGATAGAAAACATTTTCCATGAAAGTAAAAAACAAACCAAAGATAAAGATCAGAAAATAATGAAATCTTTTTACACACGTGGAAAAGTCGACAGGAGAAATAAAAACGAGTGAGAAGTAAAAGGAGAAATAAACAAAGCTTTAGAATAACGAGTTTAACTTTTAAATTCAGCAGATTTCTCTTGAAGAAATAAACATGATGAATAAAATCTTTCTCTCTAACTGCTCTGATCCAGCGTCACAGAGACATTCACAGGTAACAGCTTCAAGGGATCTCCAGTGATAAACCATGGAAACATCTTCTGAGTGAAAGTGTCTGTGAAGGTGTGAATGTGTTTGTTAGTATCAGGATCAGAGAACGACAGTTCTCCTCTGTTCCAGTCCAGTTTCACTCTGATCCTCTGGATCTTCTGCACAGAGAGATCAGATGATCCTGATGGTGACACTGCTTTGTATTTACCTTCATTGAACCTTATTCTCCATGTTCCAGACAATTTGATTCCCTTCCTCTGGACAGACTCTGCTCTTACACCCAATGCCCAGCGTGTACTGTCTCCAACCAGGACGTCCCAGCTGTGAGTCCCTGAGTTAAAACCCTCAGATCCCAGGACTGAGGAGTAATGATCAAACCTCTCTGGATTGTCAGGAAGCTTCTGTCTCTCTCCTTCTCTCAAACTGGTCAGATCTTCAGACAGGACGAGCCATGGATTAGCGGAGTTTGGGTCCAGAACCACAGGACTGTAGGAGACCACGTCCTTCATCTTGTTCCAGATGTTGAAGCTCAGGTTGCCCAGATGTTTGGCCTTGTCTATCAGAGCTCCTGAGGCCAGCTGTGGATCATCCAGCAGGGGGCGCTGCTGGACTCGTTCCACTGCAGCCTTGTAGTTGAGCAGGAACGAGACGTCTTCAGCTCTCAGCTCGTCCTCTGTGGTTCTGATTGTGTCTGAAAGAGCCGATATGTCTCTGCTCAGAGCCTCAATCTTCTCCTTCATCATCTGACTCTTCTGCTCCTCTTCCTCCCTCAGTGCAGCCATCCTGGCCTCCTCTTCCTCCTCCAGAAACTGATGAAGCTTTTTAAACTGCTCCTTGATCTGCGTCTCTGTGAGTCCGGCCTGGACCTTAATGTGTTCTGCTGTTAGTTCAAACTCTACTTTAACACCTTCAAAACACTGTAACTTCTCCTTCAAGGGCTCCAGAGTTTCCTGAAGCTGCTCCTTGTGTTGTTGTGCAGCTTCATCGATGGGGCTGAATCTGTGGTCGCTGTGTTTTTTTGAATCTCTGCAGATGACACACACTGGCTGCTGATGGTCCAGACAGAAGAGTCTGAGTTTCTCTGAGTGCAGACTGCAGAGAGCATGTGAAGAGCTCTGATCTCTCTCCTGTAAGAAGGTCTCACACAGGTTCTTCAACACCAGGTTACAAGGTGGTTCTGACCTTGAAGATCTTCTCTTACAAAATGGACACTCTTTTACTTCTTTGTCTTTCCACCAGCTCTTCACACAGTCTTTACAGAAGCTGTGGCTACATGACAGAATGACAGGATCTCTGAAGACCTCTTGGCAGACGGGACAGCAGAGATCCTCTTCTGATCTGGAAGCCATTGAGTCTCCAGGTGAAGCTGAAAACAGACAGTCAGTCAGTCACAGCTCCACGAACTTCACTGAGGTTTACTTCCTCTCTGAGTCGAGGTGTTTGTTAAACTCACGGTCAGTGTGTGGAGCGTCGGCAGGTTGTAGTTTGACTCTTCTCTCCTGTAGCTGGACTCACTCAGGACGTCTGGTCTGGTTTGGTTCAGTTTGGTCTGGTTTGGTTCAGTTTGGTTTGGAAGGTGAATGTGATCGTCTGGTTTTCAGCCTGCGTCTCTTCAGGGAGGAACAGATGTTTCCTGGTTTCTCAGGTGAGTCAGGAGAGGGCGGAGCTTGAGATGCTGGATGATAAAACCTGTAAAACCTGAAACAAATGTACCAGCAGCTCTGCTGCCAGTACAAACTATGCACCCCCCCCCCCCCCCCCCCCCCCCTCTTATGGACTGCTCTCTAACACTTTAACTCTTCACTGTGCCTGATTCATCTGCCTGTGCAATATGTTTACTATTCACACTGTGACAGTTAGTGGTGTAGAAAACGTTCACTTTTATAACCTACGTGGCAAGACTTGGCAAAACCTAGAAGCTGGTGGAACAGCAGCACCGAGCACACAACACACACCTATAACAGACCAGGGGCTTCGACTCATCTCTGCAACTTGTCTTCTTCTGTGTGTCTTGCAGTAATGTCTCACAGTCAGCTTACTCTGCCCCCTATAGGCAAGTGCAACAATGTGGAATTGACACCAGAAGTATTACAGTGTGTTAGTAAACAACATGTTGAATTAAAGGGATTGGACATGTATTAAAAAAATCTTTCAACAGGTGCCACAGATACATTCACTGTACATATTCTCACACTGCACTGTACACGATTTCAAGTGTTAATGCTAAATGTAAAATTAACATTTAACATTTATTCAGGGATTTTCCAGCGGCCCATTGTTGTTGATGTTATTTTTGAAAGTGCTTCCTCCTTCCTGCATGTTTCAGCGTCACGCCATCGCCTGGTTGTGTGTGTGTGTGTCTGCCGTGCTGCTGCAGGATTCCACACAGGATCAACAGTTCAGTGGAACGAGTTGGACGAGGAGGACGGGTCAGCTCAGCAGTGCAACAAGAGCAACAATACATTTAAATTCAGTAAATACCAATAACCACAGGTCCAATACAAACATATACTACTGTATACTGTGTATACTGTGAAGGAGTATGTCTGTATACCTCGAGCTGTCGCTCGGCAGCTGATGGAGCTGATGGCAGCGTCACATCCGGAGCAGGTCCAGAGCTCCAGTGTGCTTCTCTGTGATTAGCAGGTTATAAACCAGTCTAATTTACCACTGACCTGAAACTGGGGCAGACGACACAAAGTTCAAACTCTGATCTTCAGCGGTTTGTGACAGCAGCATCTACAACTTAAACAAGGTCAGAACTCTGTTTCTGTTTCATAGTTTTTATTACTTTGATCACAATATTAACATCACATCACTAGGCTGCTGTTGAATAAACACTTTTACAGACAGAATCATTTTGGCTTCATCACATCAAACAGACAACTGTTCATATATGTTGGATTATTTCATATGTGAACAGACTTTATGTGATTAAACATGAATCATGTCTCATGTGTGAGTTTTAATAAAGTTTGTTGAATGTGAACAATGATCAGCTGTTATTGATAAATGTGTTTTTATGTGGATCTTCATCAGTTTGCTCGACTTCATGGATCCACACAAAATCTAAATGATAGAAAACATTTTCCATGAAAGTAAAAAACAAACCAAAGATAAAGATCAGAAAATAATGAAATCTTTTTACACACGTGGAAAAGTCAACAGGAGAAATAAAAACGAGTGAGAAGTAAAAGGAGAAATAAACAAAGCTTTAGAATAACGAGTTTAACATTTAAATTCAGCAGATTTCTCTTGAAGAAATAAACATGATGAATAAAATCTTTCTCTCTAACTGCTCTGATCCAGCGTCACAGAGACATTCACAGGTAACAGCTTCAAGTGATCTCCAGTGATAAAGATTGGAAACATCTTCTGAGTGAAAGTGTGTGTGAAGGTGTGAATGTGTTTGTTAGTATCAGGATCAGAGAACGACAGTTCTCCTCTGTTCCAGTCCAGTTTCACTCTGATCCTCTGGATCTTCTGCACAGAGAGATCAGATGATGCTGATGGTGACACTGCTGTGTATTTACCTTCATTGAACCCTATTCTCCATGTTCCAGACAGATCGTCTCCCTTCCTCTGGACAGACTCTTCTGACACACCCAGTGCCCCGCGTGTACTGTCTCCAACCAGGACGTCCCAGCTGTGAGTCCCTGAGTTAAAACCCTCAGATCCCAGGACTGAGACGTAATGATCAAACCTCTCTGGATTGTCAGGAAGCTTCTGTCTCTTTCCTCCTCTCAAACTGGTCAGATCTTCAGACAGGACGAGCCATGGATGAGCAGAGTTTGGGTCCAGAACCACAGGACTGTAGGAGACCACGTCCTTCATCTTGTTCCAGATGTTGAAGCTCAGGTTGCCCAGATGTTTGGCCTCGTCTATCAGAGCTCCTGAGGCCAGCTGTGGATCATCCAGCAGGGGGCGCTGCTGGACTCGTTCCACTGCAGCCTTGTAGTTGAGCAGGAACGAGACGTCTTCAGCTCTCAGCTCGTCCTCTGTGGTTCTGATTGTGTCTGAAAGAGCCGTGATGTCTCTGCTCAGAGACTCGATCTTCTCCTTCATCATCCGACTCTTCTGCTCCTCTTCCTCCCTCAGTGCAGCCATCCTGGCCTCCTCTTCCTCCTCCAGAAACTGATGAAGCTTTTTAAACTGCTCCTTGATCTGCGTCTCTGTGAGTCCGGCCTGGATCTTAATGTGTTCTGCTGTTAGTTCAAACTCTACTTTAACATGTTCAAAACACTGTAACTTCTCCTTCAAGGGCTCCAGAGTTTCCTGAAGCTGCTTCTTGTGTTGTTGTGCAGCTTCATCGATGGGTCTGAATCTGTGGTCGCTGTGTTTTTTTGAATCTCTGCAGATGACACACACTGGCTGCTGATGGTCCAGACAGAAGAGTCTGAGTTTCTCTGAGTGCAGACTGCAGAGAGCATGTGAAGAGCTCTGATCTCTCTCCTGTAAGAAGGTCTCACACAGGTTCTTCAACACCAGGCTAACAGGTGGTTCTGACCTTGAAGATCTTCTCTTACAAAGTGGACACTCTTTTACTTCTTTGTCTTTCCACCAGCTCTTCACACAGTCTTTACAGAAGCTGTGGCTACATGACAGAAGGACAGGATCTCTGAAGACATCTTGGCAGACGGGACAGCAGAGATCCTCTTCTGATCTGGAAGCCATTGAGTCTCCAGGTGAAGCTGAAAACAGACAGTCAGTCAGTCACAGCTCCACGAACTTCACTGAGGTTTACTTCCTCTCTGAGTCGAGGTGTTTGTTAAACTCACGGTCAGTGTGTGGAGCGTCGGCAGGTTGTAGTTTGACTCTTCTCTCCTGTAGCTGGACTCACTCAGGACGTCTGGTCTGGTTTGGTTCAGTTTGGTTTGGAAGGTGAATGTGATCGTCTGGTTTTCAGCCTGCGTCTCTTCAGGGAGGAACAGATGTTTCCTGGTTTCTCAGGTGAGTCAGGAGAGGGTGGAGCTTGAGATGCTGGATGATAAAACCTGTAAAACCTGAAACAAATGTACCAGCAGCTCTGCTCCCAGTACAAACTATGCACCCCCCCCCCCCCCCCCCCCCCCCTTATGGACTGCTCTCTAACACTTTAACTCTTCACTGTGCCTGATTCATCTGCCTGTGCAATATGTTTACTATTCACACTGTGACAGTTAGTGGTGTAGAAAACGTTCACTTTTATAACCTACGTGGCAAGACTTGGCAAAACCTAGAAGCTGGTGGAACAGCAGCACCGAGCACACAACACACACCTATAACAGACCAGGGGCTTCGACTCATCTCTGCAACTTGTCTTCTTCTGTGTGTCTTGCAGTAATGTCTCACAGTCAGCTTACTCTGCCCCCTATAGGCAAGTGCAACAATGTGGAATTGACACCAGAAGTATTACAGTGTGTTAGTAAACAACATGTTGAATTAAAGGGATTGGACATGTATTCAAAAAATCTTTCAACAGGTGCCACAGATACATTCACTGTACATATTCTCGGACTGCACTGTACACGATTTCAAGTGTTAATGCTAAATGTAAAATTAACATTTAACATTTATTCAGGGATTTTCCAGCGGCCCATTGTTGTTATTGTTATTTTTGAAAGTGCTTCCTCCTTCCTGCATGTTTCAGCGTCACGCCATCGCCTGGTTGTGTGTGTGTGTGTCTGCTGTGCTGCTGCAGGATTCCACACAGGATCAACAGTTCAGTGGAACGAGTTGGACGAGGAGGACGGGTCAGCTCAGCAGTGCAACAAGAGCAACAATACATTTAAATTCAGTAAATACCAATAACCACAGGTCCAATACAAACATATACTACTGTATACTGTGTATACTGTGAAGGAGTATGTCTGTATACCTCGAGCTGTCGCTCGGCAGCTGATGGAGCTGATGGCAGCGTCACATCCGGAGCAGGTCCAGAGCTCCAGTGTGCTTCTCTGTGATTAGCAGGTTATAAACCAGTCTAATTTACCACTGACCTGAAACTGGGGCAGACGACACCAAGTTCAAACTCTGATCTTCAGCGGTTTGTGACAGCAGCATCTACAACTTAAACAAGGTCAGAACTCTGTTTCTGTTTCATAGTTTTTATTATTTTGATCACAATATTAACATCACATCACCAGGCTGCTGTTGAATAAACACTTTTACAGACAGAATCATTTTGGCTTCATCACATCAAACAGACAAATGTTCATATATGTTGGATTATTTCATATGTGAACAGACTTTATGTGATTAAACATGAATCATGTCTCATGTGTGAGTTTTAATAAAGTTTGTTGAATGTGAACAATGATCAGCTGTTATTGATAAATGTGTTTTTATGTGGATCTTCATCAGTTTGCTCGACTTCATGGATCCACACAAAATCTAAATGATAGAAAACATTTTCCATGAAAGTAAAAAACAAACCAAAGATAAAGATCAGAAAATAAAGAAATCTTTTTACACACGTGGAAAAGTTGACAGGAGAAATAAAAACGAGTGAGAAGTAAAAGGAGAAATAAACAAAGCTTTAGAATAACGAGTTTAACTTTTAAATTCAGCAGATTTCTCTTGAAGAAATAAACATGATGAATAAAATCTTTCTCTCTAACTGCTCTGATCCAGCGTCACAGAGACATTCACAGGTAACAGCTTCAAGTGATCTCTAGTGTAAAACCATGGAAACATCTTCTGAGTGAAAGTGTGTGTGAAGGTGTGAATGTGTTTGTTAGTATCAAGATCAGAGAACGACAGTTCTCCTCTGTTCCAGTCCAGTTTCACTCTGATCCTCTGGATCTTCTGCACAGAGAGATCAGATGATCCTGATGGTGACACTGCTTTGTATTTACCTTCATCGAACCATATTCTCCATGTTCCAGACAATTTGATTCCCTTCCTCTGGACAGACTCTGCTCTTACACCCAGTGACCAGTAAGTACTGTCTCCAACCAGGACGTCCCAGCTGTGAGTCCCTGAGTTAAAACCCTCAGATCCCAGGACTGATGGGTAATGATCAAACCTCTCTGGATTGTCAGGAAGCTTCTGTCTCTCTCCTTCTCTCAAACTGGTCAGATCTTCAGACAGGACGAGCCATGGATGAGCAGAGTTTGGGTCCAGAACCACAGGACTGTAGGAGACCACGTCCTTCATCTTGTTCCAGATGTTGAAGCTCAGGTTGCCCAGATGTTTGGCCTCGTCTATCAGAGCTCCTGAGGCCAGCTGTGGATCATCCAGCAGGGGGCGCTGCTCGACTCGTTCCACTGCAGCCTTGTAGTTGAGCAGGAACGAGACGTCTTCAGCTCTCAGCTCGTCCTCTGTGGTTCTGATTGTGTCTGAAAGAGCCGTTATGTCTCTGCTCAGAGACTCGATCTTCTCCTTCATCACCCGACTCTTCTGCTCCTCTTCCTCCCTCAGTGCAGCCATCCTGGCCTCCTCTTCCTCCTCCAGAAACTGATGAAGCTTTTTAAACTGCTCCTTGATCTGCGTCTCTGTGAGTCCGGCCTGGACCTTAATGTGTTCTGCTGTTTGTTCAAACTTTACTTTAACACGTTCAAAACACTGTAACTTCTCCTTCAAGGGCTCCAGAGTTTCCTGAAGCTGCTTCTTGTGTTGTGGTGCAGCTTCATCGATGGGTCTGAATCTGTGGTCGCTGTGTTTTTCTGAATCTCTGCAGACGAGACACACTGGCTGCTGATGGTCCAGACAGAAGAGTCTGAGTTTCTCTGAGTGCAGACTGCAGAGAGCATGTGAAGAGCTCTGATCTCTCTCCTGTAAGAAGGTCTCACACAGGTTCTTTAACGCCAGGTTACAAGGTGGTTCAGGCATTGAAGATCTTCTCTTACAAAGTGGACACTCTTTTACTTCTTTGTCTTTCCACCAGCTCTTCACACAGTCTTTACAGAAGCTGTGGCTACATGACAGAAGGACAGGATCTCTGAAGACATCTTGGCAGACGGGACAGCAGAGATCCTCTTCTGATCTGGAAGCCATCGAGTCTCCAGGTGAAGCTGAAAACAGACAGTCAGTCAGTCACAGCTCCACGAACTTCACTGAGGTTTACTTCCTCTCTGAGTCGAGGTGTTTGTTAAACTCACGGTCAGTGTGTGGAGCGTCGGCAGGTTGTAGTTTGACTCTTCTCTCCTGTAGCTGGACTCACTCAGGACGTCTGGTCTGGTTTGGTTCAGTTTGGTCTGGTTTGGTTCAGTTTGGTTTGGAAGGTGAATGTGATCGTCTGGTTTTCAGCCTGCGTCTCTTCAGGGAGGAACAGATGCGTCCTGGTTTCTCAGGTGAGTCAGGAGAGGGTGGAGCTTGAGATGCTGGATGATAAAACCTGTAAAACCTGAAACAAATGTATCTGAATCTGTGTGTGTGTGTTCACTGTGTGTGTTCACTGTGTGTGTTCACTGTGTGTGTGTGTTCAC
Organism: Hippoglossus hippoglossus; assembly: GCF_009819705.1. Taxonomy (NCBI): domain Eukaryota; kingdom Metazoa; phylum Chordata; class Actinopteri; order Pleuronectiformes; family Pleuronectidae; genus Hippoglossus; species Hippoglossus hippoglossus. The sequence goes on from NC_047160.1 coordinate 26,835,413, forward strand.
TGTGTGTGTTCACTGTGTGTGTTCACTGTGCGTGTCACTGTGCGTGTCACTGTGTGTGTGTGTTCACTGTGTGTGTTCACTGTGTGTGTGTGTTCACTGTGTGTGTTCACTGTGTGTGTCACTGTGTGTGGTTCAGACTTGCTGCAGCTGTAAGAAGAAGGGGGCGTGTGTCGCTGTTACGTCAGGAGCTGCAGGAGGACGGTTCACTTCCTGCGGGAGGAAGAAGAAGTTCATCTCTCAGTTCAGTGGCCTTTTCCCGTGAGTGTCGACCACACGCACACTTTCATTCACTCGTATCACGAGTCACCCTCTGTCTTCTAGAAGGATCTTTTCATCCACCTGAGGGGTCTGTGCTACGAAGCTGGGTTTGCACTTATCGGTAAATCACCATGGTAACTTGAACAGCTCACCTGCTCCAGGCTAAGTCAAACTGTTGTGTAATAACAATATAAGTACAAACAGCTGATCCAGAATAAAAGAAACAGTCACAGCTGCTAAACGCAGGACGAACATCTGGTAAAACCTCTGATTGTGACAATGTGTAAGTTACAGAGACGTTATTTGCCACACGGATCCTCTAAGAACGATGATGTCATGTTTCACAGGAATAGATTGGTCAGTGGGCGGAGCTTCTATCCTGCTTGATCTCTTTTCTCCAACCTAACCTGGAGCAGGTTAGCTGTGCAGCATAAGTTACCATGGCGATTTAGGAATAGGAAGTGAACGAGCTTCGTAGGACTGAAAACTCTGAACTAAACCTGAAGTTTTACCTCGATACAGCAAATCCTGATTCGTAGTTCAGGCCTCTGAAGAGTGTTTCAGGGTTTCTTACCTGTGCTGCACCAGGGGGCGAAGAAGATGTGTTGGCCTCACATGTTGTTCATCTTTATTTACAGTCTGATTTAAACTTTTATCCATCGATCAAACATAGAACAACTTGGATGTTTGGTAACAGTTTGTTTCCTGCAGGAGGAAACACCGGCATCGGTAAAGCCACGGCGCTGCACCTGGCCAGGAAGGGAGCCAGAGTGACCCTGGCCTGTCGAAACCGGCACAAGGCCGAAGCTGCTATCGCTGATATACAACAGGTAGGAAGAGAAAGAGCGAAGGGTCGTGTCACCTCCTGCTGGTTCGTCTTCCATTCACGAAAACTGTGAAATGAGCTGTGTCGTAAAAATGAAGTGAATGTGTTGGTGTCTGTGAAGCAGCAGCAGCAGGTTGTTGGGTCCCGACTCGTTCACACAGGAACATGTGGGAACATCCGGGCGAGGGGCGGAGCCTGTAGAGCAGCAGGAGGCGGAGCCTGTAGAGCAGCAGGAGGCGGAGCCTGTAGAGCAGCAGGAGGCGGAGCCTGTAGAGCAGCAGGAGGCGGGACATGACGTATAAACTCTGCTGTGGAAAGATCAGTGTTGTTGTTTACAGCTCATCCACACCGGCGTCGGCCCTCATCACCAGAAGATCTGGAACCTCCTCGTGTTTCCAGACGTCTCTGATGAAAAAACATATTTTGCTGCGTCACAAAGAAAATTAGGGGGTTTTCCAGCTTGAATTTCAAAATAAAAGTCTAAGTGGGGGCGTTTCCAGGAGGTGTTTGGTAGAGGGGGGGGCGGGGTCCTTTTTTCCGCTTCTTGTGATTGACAGGCGGTGAGATCGAGAGCGAGGTGCGAGCAGGATAAATTCTCCAGATTCCTTAAATTGGCCATCAGCTTTAATGAGCGCTTTAATTTTAATGAGCGGCTCGAGGATCTCGAACTTGATTTGGTTCAGTTCATGCATGACCCCCCCCCCCGCACTCAGACCGCTGGCAAACAGTTCACCGACCACCCACCCAATCAAAGCTGATTTGTTCCACCCCCCCATCGCTACCTCCTCTTTAATTTTTTTAATTTTCTTTTTTTTACCCTGATGTCAATCCATCTTATTCTAATGAAGCTCTGATTTCTCTGCGTTCAGGAGCATCCGAGCCGTAACGATCCGCAGCCCACAGCCACGGCCTCAATTAGATTATCTGTGGACGCAGGAAGAGCTGGAGGGACGGGGGGGGGGGGGGGGGGGATGTTTGATATAAATCGTGTTAATGGTTTTAATCCCTCTGAGTGCGGAGCGGACCGAGTGGAGTCAGCTGGAGCAGAAACCACGGACGGACCTGCAACATGGAGACGAGACGTTCACCAGCCTGAACGCTGCTGCTGCTGTAGAGCAGAGTCACGTGTGAACAGAGGAGGAGGAGGAGGAGGAGGAGGAGGAAGAGGAGGAGGAGGAGGAGGAGGTCAGATCAAATCTCACTGATCTGTGCTGGATTAACTTCCACAAATATGACTGGAAGAATAGTTTAAACAATATTTAGCTCAGTGGGTTTCCTCTTTGTCTCGGATGGTTTGGACAGAAAAGTTCAAACTAAACGAGACCAGCAGCGTTCACAAGAATCTCAAACTCTGTAGTTGTGTGGACGCCATCTTGTGTCAATGACGTCATTTGCAGTCGTGGAGTGGAGCCACATTATCAAGGTCCCGCCCCCACACACACCCAACCAATAACGAGTCTCATGTGTCAATCATGACGTCAAATAACTAATTAAAACCAAACTGATGAGAAACACTTGAACAAACATCAGTGTGATGAAAACGACCTAAAAGGACAGAAACCACCTTTGGCAAACATTTATCTTTGTTTCACGTCCGATCTGCTAACGTGGAGGAGGCCATGTTTGTGACCTATACTGCAGGCAGCCACCAGGGGGCTACGACAGGTTTTGGCCTCATTTTGGGAGCCGTCACGTCGTCCATCTTGATTTACAGTCTGCAGTTTTCAAACTACCTGTTAAAACGAAGCAGCTGAACCTGATTCTTTAACAGATGCCGACAGCTGTCAATCATCTCAGCTCCAGTATAATGAGAACATGTCCTGATGCAGTTTCCCTGAATCACAGCTTCAGCCTCCGACAGACGACCAACACGTAAACACATTAGTATCCTGCTGCATATTGTAATGTGCTCCTGACATTTCCTCCCAATTATTCACTAATGCTGCATCCACAGCACAATGTCTCTGCATTTATCACTGGAAACTGATGCAATTTATATTCATCTAGCAGAATGACACAATAGCCCAGTATGGGAATGGATTCCCCTCTTCAATGGAAACCACAGAGTGTGAATGGAAATGAGGAGATAAGATATTTAACCGGAGGCAGCAGCTGGAGCAGGACAGGAGCCGCAGATTTAACAGCTTTAAGGGGCCAATCACTCATGTTGACGTTTTATAACACAATTAAAGAACAGTTTAAAAATCAGTTTGGTAAAAATGTTTGTTTTTATATTCAGCGGAAATTCCGGGGGGTGAAATAATGACGAAGATAATTTCGGATGCACAAAAAGATGTGAAAGATTGGAGCCACGTTTCGTCACTGGAGAACACCGAGCGGGGATCAGGAGGCCGTGGCCCCCGGGGGCCGGCAAGGAGAATCTGACACAGCAGGGAACTGTGTTGGGACAGTAAAGAGAGACAATCTAATGAGAAATACACGTAATAATTATATTTATATACGTGAATAAGAAGCTTCATTCAGGAATCTGTGTCTGTGAGGAAAATTAAAATGAATGAAGAACATGTGATGGGATCAAATTCTTCAGCGAACAAATTACACGACTTTACTCTCGGACATTTCAAAGCAGGTGATAAGTTTAATGTTAAAACAGTAACAGTGACGAGGGCGTCGGGATGATGGAGCGTTCGAGATCACTAATCATCGAGATGTTTGGACCTGAACTTTCACATCAAGCTTTATTTTGTTCCGTGAAAAAAGATCTTTACGAAAAAATTATTTAACGAAACAAACATTTTACATAACAAGAATTTTCTGAAACAGGAACTTTACAAATGACAATTTAAAAAAAATTGAATAACAAAGATATTTTTATAAAAAAAACAATTTAACCGTTGAGAATTTTCTGAAATGAGAATTTTACAGAACAAGAAATTTGAATGAAAGCAAATCCAAAGCATCTCCCCCATAAACCCGCCTCCTCCATGTTAGCAGATGAGACATGGACCAAACTAAGAAGTCTCAGCAGAGAAGAGGAGGAAGAGGAGGAAGAGGAGGAAGAGGAGAGAACAGGAAGCTCTAAACACAGCTTGACTGCAGCACTGCTGCTGCTCTGACACCGCTCTCACCAGATCAATTTGCAAAGTGTGTTTCCATCAAACATGACCTCGCTGCTCACCAATTATCTCTCCAGGTCTGCATCATTTGAGCGCCAGGGGTCGACCCCGTCTGTCAGCCGCCACCTGTCCTCCGGGCTGACAGGGGCAGGAGGGATGTAAAGGCACGTCTCTATCGGCAAATAATCACTCCCCGAAAGCAGCAATCTGTGAGGTCAGAGGTGGAAGCTTCCATAAACAGACGCCTCCTGGCTGTCAGGGGGTGGACCTCGGTCACCTGCGCCTCCGAGCGGATGAAAGCCTCTGTCGGTTGGAGCTGTCGGTTTCCCGCCCGATGACTGGAGCAGGTGGAGCGCTCGCCGTTCCAGCGCCGCCGCCGCCGCCGCCACCGCCACAGGCTCGACCTCCTCACACTTTTCACCAGGACCAAATCTGTGTGTCACAGCGCCCGAGGTGACGAACAGACCGAACAGGTTTCATCCACAAATATCTGAGGCCACAAGATTAATGATCCTTTAAATGAAATGTTGAGGAACTTTTAAAACAACAGTTCAACGTCCTTCAGGCAGATCCAGAGGAAACGGTTTCCAACACATTCACACTGTGTCTACAGTATAAATTATATGAATATATAATATTATTTACATGTGATTCAGCAGAGCTAAATATATAAAAGAGACGATTGTGGAGTGTTCATCCTCTGAGGAGCTTGAGATTGTGCTTTTATTGTTTTAGATGTATCTGTTAATATGAGACTATCGGACTCGGAGTTGGATTTTGGGATGAAGTTTGTTGGGAGAATAAAAAACAGCCTCAACCAGTCGGCTCCTGTTGTTTTCGAGATGTTTTCCACACGTTCCCATTAACAGCAGCAGAATGAATCATGAGCTTCTCAGCAACAAGTGATGGGAGATGTTGCTGCGTTGGCTCGGACAGAGAAGCTGCAGACTCTGGACTCTGGAGGGAACGAGCTGTTTGCATCATCACAGCGTTTTTACAGCACTAATTATGGGTCGCCAGAGGAAGGAAATAAAAAGAAGTGCGAGCACACAATGGAAGGAGGATGAAAGAGCTTATTTACGGAGGAGTCAGCGCACTTCAGCAGACTCACTGGAGGTAAGAAGATCAACAGCGTGCTGAAAGTCACGCAGCTCATCTGATGCGGCGCTGACTCGAGTGGGTAAGTACCATTATCCTGCCGAGGGGCCGCTGGGTGATTATAGCCTGCTGCCCCAGCCGCGGGCTGTCGAGCCTCGTTAATACAGCTCTGAAGGTGGGAAAATTGGTGCTTAATTACTGTAGTCGGCCCACCAACAGTCAGCGGGAACAGCTGCACCCAGCAGAGAAACAAAAAGGAGGAAGAACAAACCGGAGGGATGAATTATCAACCAGAGACCATTCAAAGAGCGTTTGTTCTCTAATTGTGAGAGGAAGCGGGAGGAGGGGAGAACAAGCTACGGCAGCTCGTCGGGACAAATTGCGAAGATGTGAATTATAGATTTCCTGGAGCTCCTGCTCTCTGTGCTTCCATGTGCTCTCCGGCTCCAGAAACAGCATCGCTCATGAAATGTTAAGAGGACAGATGGCAACACAAACAGCACATGGCAGACAGGCGGGAGTGTGGGCCTCAGCAGTTTGACTCCTCGTACGAACAATAACAGAGCGAGAGCAGATTAGAGCCCTGAACATGGACAGATAAGACCTGCGCGCTGACCAGGAGCGAGGACGCCTTCCTCTTCCTGCTCCTCGGCTCTGATTGCTGCTCTCACCTGTGATTATGCAGAGCAATTTGTGGGGAAAGTGTTTATTTGGCAGGAAAGTGAAAGAGCTGATGAAAGTGTTGACTCGTCGGGGACGTGTCTGTGGACGTGTTGACGACCGGGTTCGGCTGCGGCGCCGGAGACGGACGCAGCAGCAGAGAAAAGATCAGCAGTGTTTATGTGAAGTTCACAATACATGAAGATTTTCTAAAACCAGCATTTTAGGAAACTTTTTGAAACCTGTAAAATCCTCTATGACTCAGAAATTCAACGGTTCAGCATTTAGCATATATTTTAATCATTGAATAAACAAATTAAAAAGTTGTAACCATGAATGTAATTGTGTGGAAAACGTTTATTTGGCAGGAAACTGAGAGACGTGATTAAAGTGGTGAGAGTCTGTGGACGTGTGGATAACAGGAATAAACCCTGTGTTTATTCTTCATGGGCTCAGACGCATGTATTTTTCTCTGTATTGCAAATGGCCGTCTAATTGTGTCCATGCTCTGACATCTCTGGAAACAAGCAGCCGGGGGTCACGCAGCATTACGTGTTATTACAGCTTCTATGGCAACCGTGTACTGCAGAGAACATGCTGCTGCATTCGCTGTAATGAGAAATCCATTTGTGGACAAGGCAACAACAAAGCCCTCAATTACCACCAGCACCCCCCCCCCCCCACCACCACCACCACAGCCCCTCACCTCATATAAACTGCATTATATTATTTTTGACAGGCCTGTCTTTGAATCGCATTAAAGACTTCCCAGATTATTATTACGAATGTGAAATTACATCAGCTCGTCCCCCGGCCGCCGCCGCCGCCGCCGTGATGTGCGCTGATCACGGCGTTCTCCAGAGCATCTTCCCTCGGATTAGAGGTGCCACTGTTCATAAACTCATCAAAGCACAGTGAGCGCGGAGCCTCTCAAAGATAATGAAAACGTGTCGACAATAACGCTGAGGATTAGAGGAGGCCTACGAGTGGCTGGGGGGGGGGGGGGGGGGAGGAGGAGGAGGAGGAGGAGGAGGGTGAAGAGACGATAACGACACATGTGACCGTTAGATCAGGTGTGATGTGGAAGATCGCTCACAGGTTAATGATGTGGGATGATGAAGATGAAGGTGTGTGTGCGTGGGGGGGGGGGTTAGGGTAAACATAACAAAACAATAGTTTGATTAACAGTTTGATTTCTGTCCGTCTCTCACCGTGACGTCACGTTTGACATTAATCCAGTTTGACATTTGTCTGAAACCAGAAGTTACCATATTTGGAGGAGTGGGGGGGTGGAGCCTGACTGAGAGCTTGAGGGAACTACACGCCCACCTACACCTGCCACCTGCACCCATTGGACGGTACAAGCTGTCAATCACACTGTGGTATCCACGCCCCAAAGCATAGGATGCCTGATATGGTGATACCTGCGGAATCCATTTTGTTGTTGCCATGGATACCTGCAGTTACTGTTCCCTAAATGTTTTCAGATGAAACTAAAATGTCATTCATACATTGACATGTAAATAAATCACACGTCATGTCCTCGTCCCTAGATGGCGCTGCTGAACACCTGCTGCTTCCTGTTGTCATCTGAGTGATTCACACACTGAGGGGGGGGGGGGTGGGGGCGAGCGTCTCCAGAAAGACAAACACACTCATTACTCTGCGAATCCGATAAAACAACTCCGACGAAACCATCCACTCGACAGACTCATTTCTGAGGATCGTGGCGAGGACGAGGGCCAAGGTGGCGACGGCGGCTCCTGCTTTTGTCTCCTCTCATTTCCTCAGAAGAGAGATAAAGAACAGAAGAAGAATAAAGAGCAGACACTCAGAGCGGGATAGTCCCGGCCATTTACTGCCGGCTGATTGCTTTGTGCAAAAGGTGCCTGAAGAGTGAGGGGAAGGAAATTAGGGAATAATGGAGGGAGTAATGAAAGAGGATGAGAACTGGCAGCTCGGCTCAACGCGCACCGCTGCAAGAAAAAGAGACAGGAAGAGACAGAGAACACAGAATTAGAAGAGTTATTATAATTCTGCACCATGACGACCACGTTCAGTCCAGATCTTCACTCGTCCGACGTTCTGTCCCCGGAATCAGTTGTTCGCTGAAGACGAGAAAATGAAAGGAGATAAAATCAGAGAGCTTCTGTTCAGGTTGTGTTCCACACGTAAGGAAACATGGTTCACATGAACACACAACAACGCACATGAACACACAACAACGCACAGCAACACACAACAACACACAACAACACACAACAACTCATAACAACACACAACAACACACAGCAACACACAACTACACACAACTACACACAACGACACACAACAACACACAACTACACACAACAACACAACTACACACAACAACACACAACAACAAAACAGGTCAAACCACAGACTGTAAATTAAGATGGACGACATGTCAGCCACCAGAAGTGAAGCCACATCATCTTCTCACCTTTTGAGGAACTTCCTGTTTTATTCAGGATCCTTTAAAAGTCTAATGATCTTTATTTAACACCTCGATAGCGCGGCTCCACGATCAGTACTGCACCACAAGATGGCAGCGTTTGTATCTGAGCTCGTTTAGCTTCTCTTCTGGAAGATGTGTCTCCATCTTTATTTACAGTCTCTGGTCCATACTGCAGTCAGCCACCAGGGGGGGATTGAGGTATTCTGGCTTCACTTTTAGGAGCCGTCATATCGTCCATCTTTTATTTAGAGTCTGAGGTTTATAAGTTATAAACTGATGTGAAATAAATTACACCTGGTACTTTAATGGAGGCTACATTACTGTAGGGGGCGCTGCAGTGCAAACACTGAGGAGATGTGGTTTTAGGTTTTAGAGCCAAATCTGATCTGGAAACTGCTGGTGATTTATTTCTTCTTTTCATTCTGTCGACTCGTCCTAATGGCTCCCCCCCCGCCCCCCTGCAGGTTTAAATTAGCATCACATCTCCCTCACTCCAGCGTCTGATAACACATCTGATCAGAGCCGGCGTGGAGTCAGAGCACTAAACGTGTGAGTGTCGCTCTGAGGAACAGCCGAGCGCCGCCATGCTCGGTAATCTCCCCCCCCCCCCCCCCCCCCCCGGTCCTCCTCCCCCTCCCCTCCGCTGACCATTTGAACCATTCAGGATATTATTGAGTTGTAAAAAGCTCCATTATCTCATCAGCAGAGATCATTAGTGGCCGAGATAAAGGAGACGTGGTGATGAAGTGAGGATAGAAGAGGAAGAGGGGACGAGTTTGTTTTCTGCTTTTTAAACCCAACATGGTTTTTGTCTGAATCGTAGAACATTTTGGTATTTATGATTTTTATTATACAAAACAAAACAGGAGCTTCACATTTATCAGTGAAGTGAAAAACTGCAACATTTAAAAATACAGGAGGAAGAAAATCAGTTGAAACTGAGTCAGATTAGATAAATATCTAAATATCAAATATAATGAGAGAGAATAACAGTGAAATATAATCATGTCGTGTTAAAGCTGGTTAGCTGATGCAAAGGAAACGTTCTGCATCACACACGGAGTAAATCATTTATTCCATTTTAAAATATTATCATTTTGAATATTGAAAATAATTAAACTAAATGTTGTTGTTTTTTGGTTAAATGCACAATATGTAACTTCAGCCACTAGGGGTCTCATCATCATCCAATCAAAAGCTACGTTAATATGTCTCTGTTCTAGTTTAGTCATGTGACTTTTTATCCAAGATAGTTTTTCAAAGTTATGTTTTTAAAGGTTCAATATAACGGACACAATACGTAGTTAGTATGTAGCGGTGCAGAGCTAACAAGAGAAATCCCCCGTTTGATTTACAGAAGGAAGCTGTGGGACGAGATGAGGCCGCGATGTGAGATGCATGAGTGGAGGAAGAGGAGGAGGAAGAGGAGGAGGAGGAGGAGGAGGAGGAGGAGGAGGAGGAGGAGGAGGAGGGCAGCAGGGTTAAGGTCGAAAGCAGGAAGAGTGTCGATATCACAGCAGCAATTACGGCTTTATAAATGGACCCGGTGTCGCTGTGAATGAGCAGCTCCATCAATCCCTCCTGACAGCGCGCTGCTTAGCCCGTCACTCCTGCTCCGGCCCGCAATCTGTAGATTTCAACTTAGCCCAGAAATTGATAATCCAATTCAGGCGTAACCTGGTTAGCTGCTGAATGTGCTGCAGGAGCAGGAGGAGGAGGAGGAGGAGGAGGAGGAGGAGGAGGACGAGGCTGCAGACTCAGCTCAAACACACACTGCTCGACAATAACACAACACTCCAGCACACACACACACAGAGCATTTAAACATTTATACATCAGCAGATGATTCATTCAACTAATACATTTTCCTCCTTTTGTCGTTTATGTTTGGAAAACTCCATCTTTATTTTCATGGCCGTAAGGATGTGGACACTTGACATGTTCTGCAGGTTGTGTATGTGCAGCATGATTTAGAACACACACACACACACACACTCACACACACACACACACACACACACACACTCACACACACACACAGTGAGATGAGTGTTAGTCCTGCTCTCGGAGCTGAATGGGAGCAGGACGAGACTCTAAAGTTCAGAATTGATTCTTGATGCTCTCATGCTAAACTGAATGAATGAAGCTTCAGGGATTAACAGCCAATAGGATCTCTGGGTAATCGAGTCTTTAAAAACACACGAGGAGCCCGGAGGTGGAATCACTTTCACTGTGAGTGTGTGTGTGTGTGTGTGTGTGTGTGTGTGTGTGTGTGTGTGAGTGTGTGTGTGTGAGTGTGTGAGTGTGTGTGTGTGTGTGTGTGTGTGAGTGTGTGTGTCTGTGTGTGGCTCCACTCCATGATCACGACTGCATACAAAGATACAAAGATGGTTTCCTTCTCATCACACTGACGGGGTCACTTCTGTCTTAAGCCACGCCCACAGACTAACCCACGCCGCCTCCAGTGACATCACTTGAGGACGTTTATCAGACTTCACACAGTATCTAACGATGTAAGAATTGCGTGATGAGGCTTCAGCAGCGAAACGTCAGCTTCTGTCGAACGTGTGAATGTTTCTCGTGTTCTTTTAAAATCCAGATCTCAGGTTTATTCTGTTAATGACCCGAGTGAACGCAGCTTCTCCTAAATGAACCGAACTGAATGGACGAACACACCAGAGTTCACTCACCCCCACCGCACAGGTGAGGTGTGAGCACGGCCTGAAACTCAATCAAAATGTCCCAGCATGCTCCTCTCTGACCTCCTGGATGGGGCGAGCACAGTGTTTGTTCTCTGGCATCGATGAAGTGAATTAACAGCAACATCAGACGGCAGCTGCTTCTCCCCGGCACAGAAACATTATGAATATCCCTCCATACATATGTATGCTGACAGATTACCACCTCTGCAGCCCTCCAGATGCCGCCGCCGCCGCAATGACAAGCGACGTGATCGACCGAGTGTATTCGTCTATCAGGCCTCGGTACGCAGCCGCGCTCGGCATCGCATTATGAAGCAGCCATGCAGAACATGCATCACCTGACTGACAGGGTAAGGAGCCGCGCTGCTGCCAGGACACAGTTAGCATCCAGCTGAGCCACAGGGTGCTAACTGCTGGCTGCAACACAGAAACGCTGGAGGAGGAGGAAGACGAGGAGGAAGACGAGGAGGAAGACGAGGAGGAAGACGAGAAGGAAGACGAGGAGGAAGACGAGGAGGAAGACGAGGAGGAAGACGAGAAGGAAGACGAGGAGGAAGACGAGGAGGAAGACGAGGAGGAAGACGAGAAGGAAGACGAGGAGGAAGACGAGAAGGAAGACGAGGAGGAAGACGAGGAGGAAGACGAGGAGGAAGACGAGGAGGAAGACGAGAAGGAAGACGAGGAGGAAGACGAGGAGGAAGACGAGGAGGAAGACGAGAAGGAAGACGAGGAGGAAGACGAGGAGGAAGACGTAACTTCAGCTGATCACCTGAGAGACAGTGTCACAGGAAATCGTAGGGAGACTTCCAGTTCCTTGTTACGACACAAAACCCAGGAAGCTCATTCGAGTCACTCAAGCATGACGTTTCTGACTTAGAGGAACTATAACAAAACGCGTGAGTGTTTTTTCCCAGAGTGTTTGGGTTGGTAGACATGAGCCAGATACCCACATTAACCTGTAGAAGCACTAACAAAGTGGAATTTGCATGATATGTCCCCTTTAAGTCTCTGCAGCTTCTTTCAGACATGACTCCTCCTCATTGTCTTTAGAGGATCATGTGTGAATGTAAATGTCGGAGTGAGACGCTCGACACTTCCTGCTTCAGTTCACGTCTGGAAACAACTCGTGTTTCCTCCCTCACATCAACAATCAAACTCAATCTGAGATGCAGCCTCACAGAATTTAATTTCTTCATAAATGTTGAGTCTCTGACTTTAGTGCTGAGTAAAGACACACACACACAGCCACACACACACACACACACACACACACACACACACACACACACACACACACACACACACACACACACACACACACACTAACTGAGGAACCCAGCTGGTTCTCCTGCCGTCTGTAGGAAAACAGACGGCCTACGAGCGGTGGAGGAAACAGAGGGAGACGCCCTCCGGTGAATCGTCCGTCCCCGTCTCCTCCGTCCCCACCTTCACCTTGTCCGTGTGTTCTCGTCTCCCGTCGTCGTGGTGACGGTGGAGGCTCGTGGCCCGCCGGCTGACGGCCGGTGGGAGGATTAATCGCCGTCGGATGGCGAGGCATCTGCTGCTCGCTCGCCACCAACTGCTGCTGAAACATGATTAAATGGCCTCTTCCAGCTAACATGTGGAGCCGCCATGGCTGCTGCCTGTCTGTCTGACCGCCTGTCTCTCTGCTCCTCTGCACTCCTTCTTCTTCGCTGTCTTTTCACCAGACTTCACAGGAAACGCTCACACATCCAGTTCGGCCCGGGCGTCTTCCTGCCGAGAGCAGATTAGAAACTTATGTTCATTGGTTTATAAGTTTCACCGACTTCCCGAGTTGTTGTTTCCGACTGGAGATGGTTCTGAAGATTTACATTTTCTCAGTCGAGAACAAATATTCCAACATCTCTTAATGTATAAACGTCCTGTCTAACTAACAGGGAGAGGACTGATATGACCTTTGACCTCTCCACTCCAGGAGTTAATAGCAACGAAAAGCTGCTGAAATAAAACACTGACTGACGTGTGATGAGCGTTGTCTTGGGACAAATAACTAAATATACAGTGTCTTCACGTATGATTCAACTTTTCAACAAAATCCCAATAAATCATAATATTGAATCTGAGCTGTATCAGTATCATGATCGTATTAAATCTGGAGGAATGAGTATCTGACCACGCGTGTGTCTTCTGTAGATGTGTTTGTTTCTATGTGTGTGCAAACTGGAAGAAAACATACGTGTCCATGGGCAGTTGGCACGGTTACAACCATGTCAAGTTTGACAGTGGAGTCTCGCTACGCAGATGCACAAAGTATAAAATATGTTTATATTAAATATTATATGCAGAATTAAGTTCAGTGTGTCTTCCTGCCTCAGCAGCCGGTCTGTTGTCTGTCTGTCGGTCGGTCTGTCTGTCTGTCTCTCTGTCTGTCTGTCTGTCTGTCTGTCTGTCTGTCTGTCTCTCTCTGTCTGTCTGTCTGTCTGTCTGTCTCTCAGTCTGTCTGTCTGTCTGTCTGTCTGTCTGTCTGTCTGTCTGTCTGTCTGTCTGTCTCTCTGTCTGTCTGTCTGTCTGTCTGTCTGTCTATCTGTCTCTCAGTCTGTCTGTCTGTCTGTCTGTCTGTCTGTCTCTCAGTCTGTCTGTCTGTCTGTCTGTCTGTCTGTCTGTCTGTCTCTCTCTGTCTGTCTGTCTGTCTCTCTGTCTGTCTGTCTGTCTGTCTGTCTGTCTGTCTGTCTCTCTCTGTCTGTCTGTCTGTCTGTCTGTCTCTCTGTCTGTCTGTCTGTCTGTCTGTCTGTCTCTCTCTCTCTGTCTGTCTGTCTGTCTGTCTCTCTGTCTGTCTCTCTGTCTCTCTGTCTGTCTCTCGGTCGTGCAGCAGCTCTGTGTTTCAGAATAGAAGTCTCTCTGTCCGTCTCAGGCCGACCTGTCTGTGTGTTTTCGTGGAGACTCTCTTCCTCCCGTCTCTCTCTCCGCCTGCAGCAGCTCCCGGTGTTTGAGTGTAAAGGTCTCGGTCGTTCCTCAGAACACAACATGTCTCCATTTGTTCTAACTGGCCTGTTCCTGCTCTCTGCAGCTCCACGCGCTCGCTTCTTAAACTGTCTGCTGTTTCACCTGCAGAGCGTCTCTGTGTTCTTGGCAGCTGACTGCGCTCGCAGCCTGCGAGGACTTTACAGAGACGCCGCTTCCCTGCGTACGAGGCGAGAACACGTCCTGATGCAAAGTGTCGGGGTCAGAGGAGCTTTAGCACGTTTACCTCAGCTTTGACAGGAAATATATGTACACGCAGGTTTTCATGTAGTTATTATAGTCTCCTTCTAATTAACAGCTTTTTTCTAATGTGTTTTCTACAGAGTCTTAATTCCTTCTGTTATGACAAGAGAAAAGAGGAAAAGTTTTGTTCAGTTTAAAATGTTCTGCAGAGAAAAACATGAAAACACCTCCTGGTCAGACTCAGAGTCCAAATGATGTCATCAGCACAAGATGGCGGCACGCGTATCCAAGATAATGTGGCTTTATTTTTGTCGACAGGAAGAACAAGAGACGTGTTTTCTGTATTTACAGTCGATGGTTTGTGCAGAAACGTGGAACAGAAACCAGTTTCCTCAATCACACAGAAAATAAACATTCCCTGTTTGACGATGGAGTTAAAACGAAACAAGTTTGTTCAACAATTTAGCAAAAACTAAGAAATCCAGCTTTTCTGACTCTGTGTTTTTTTTCTCAGATATTAAAATATGGTTGTTCACACAAAGCTAATGAATGATTGTGACTTTACAGTTCAGCAGAAAGAAACAACAGGTTCCACTGAATCATGAAAAACACTCGATACCGACTGAAAGAATCAGAATCTGTGTCCAGGCGTTTGTTCGTCTGTGAGGATTAAAGTTTAAAAGTTGATCTTAAAGTTGAAGTTACTGTAACAAAAGTACAAAAACAACATGGAACCAAGAACAGATGTGAAATAAATCTTAAATGTTGAAACCCTGCAGGAATCCTGTTCTTGTGGTGTTATATCACTCAGACAAACAAACTTCACAAAATGATCCAAACCACTTGATATGGATGTAAAAATAAAAGCATGAAATGTCAGTAATAATTCCTCCACCTACATGAGGTGCACCAGGTCAGAGATGAAGCACCGACTCGTTCTGGGTAAACTCTGATGGATGCTGAGTGGAGGCAACAGATTTGACATTAGCACATTATGTCCAACATTTTATAATTTCTGTTTTTCTGCAGAACACGATGACGACAGGATATAAAGTGATCGGGAAAGATTTGAGTTTATGGTTAAAAATCTACATTTGTGATGAATGTGTCCAACATTGAAGTTTCCACTTCACTCGACTTCATTCCTGCAGCAGCTCGACTCGATTCGTCTTATTTGAACATGGAGGATGAAGAGATCTCTTCTGCACCGTCTCTTTAAGGACGTTGTCAAAGGGAAAGTGGAAGATTTTATGAGCAGAGAGAATGTGTGTGGAAAGAAATCCTTTCAAAAGACAGCAGCAAATTATGACTCAGAAAAATGAACAGATAAAGATCAGACTCACAGAACATCAGGATTCCTGCTGCACGTCAGACTGGAATCATGGTAATTACAGGTTTCAGAGATATTAATCATGTTCAGGTTAAAGCTGCCAGAGATTTATCTGTGGAGTCGTGATCCATCGAGGACTGAGGTCACTCAATGCTCCCTGACACAAAGTCTCTCAAATATCATCTGTATATTCAGATACTTGCACGCTGATGCATTCAGAGACTCCTGCTGATGAACACTGAACATTTCCTCCTGCAGCAGCTTCACATTAAGAGCATTTAACTGGTGAAACACTGTTATTGTGAAGGAGACACAGGAAATGCAAACTCAACAGTTACTGCTGTGTTTCATCGTAATGTGACGGGAAACATAGAATTGATCTCTTTGTGTTCATCGTTAGTATGAATGAGAAGTTGATGAGAGCAGGAGGGAAATCCTGAAGCACCTTCAACCTTCAGCTGATTGGTTCTTTCTCCTGCTGCTGAGATCAGATGATCCTGAAACCTCCTGAATTATGACCGTGTGACGTCAGTGATGTTCGATGTTTGCCACCAGAGACACGATGAAGGGAACAACACGTCCCTGAACAACATCTCATCCTAATTGTTCTGTGACAGGAACATTTTAAATAAATTCCCACATGCTGCACAGCTGGTAAAAAAAAGTCCTTAACGAGGATCAGAGCAAAGTCACGTCCGACGCTTCGTGCTCCGACAGTCGTGAGATTTCTTTGCAGGTTCCCGTTTCCTGCACAGAAGGCGTCCAAGGACGAGTTGGTTAGTCGTCTTAATGTGGGAGCGATGTGCCGTCACTCCGATGGCAACGTAAACTCTCTTCACAAGGAACCTTGAAAAGTTCTCAGCAAACAAGCAGCTTTTTAGAGTTTGTGTCCTTGTCTGAGCCGAGTCTGCTCCTCGCTGCAGAAGACACCTGCCACAGCGAGGTCAGCGCCCCGAAGCCTCCACGCCACTAACACCCTCAAGCAGAAACACGAAGAGGCTGAGAGAGCGCGCAGTGCACGTTTAAAGAGTGCACGTGTCCAGGTCTGGTCAGAGAGCGCTCAGTGCACGTTTAAAGAGACATTAGAATTGAATCTCTTATGTATTAATATAAACTTCATGTGTATCTGCAGCTCAGCAGCAGTTTAACTGTATTTTAAATGATAATGAACACGATGCTAACACAATGAAAAGCTGCTGCTACTTCCTGCAGCGGATGACGACCTCACATTTATATCCCAGCAGAATCTGAGAGAGCTTCTCAGTTTGTTTGTAAATGGTCTTAATTAAATCACTCCAGCCACTTTACAGTTTCACCATTCACACACATTCAGACTGTGCTTCTGTGTGCAGCACCTTCTCTATCACACACATTCATATATTCAGTATCTGGTCCGAGGACACTTCAGCATTCGGTCTCCACCTTGTGGAATCGGTTGGACGGGGATTGAACCACCAACCTTCTGGTTACAGGACGACACGCTCTTCCTCCAGGGAGGCAAACTCCTCAACAATGGGAAAGGAGTCAATCACCTTTAATCAGCAGGTTTACCCACGTTTCAAAAAAACTGTTTCCCTGCGAACATTCGTGTGAAAGAAGTTATTGTGCTGATCCGAAGGTTTGAATAAGTATAAATGAGTAAGTGATAAACTGTGGAAGTGGAAGGAGGTGGAATCATTTTTAGATATGGTCTCTGGTCTCTGGTCTCTGGTCTGGTCTCTAGTCTCTGGTCTGGTCTCTGGTCTCTGGTCTGGTCTCTAGTCTCTGGTCTGGTGTCTGGTCTCTGGTCTGGTCTCTGGTCTGGTCTCTGGTCTCTGGTCTCTGGTCTGGTCTCTAGTCTCTGGTCTGGTCTCTAGTCTCTGGTCTGGTGTCTGGTCTGGTCTCTGACTCCGTCTTGTTACAGTAGGACGTAGTGACCAGAGGATGGAGGAGCTGAAGCTGCTGCTGCTCTTCACAATAAATCCAGAGTATCAGAGCGTCAGCAGAGCCCTCCTCCTCCTCCTCCTCTTCCTCCTCCTCCTCCTCTTCCTCCTCTTCCTCCTCCTCCTCTTCCTCCTCCTCCGTCTGTCCATCACATACCTGCCTCCCCTCTCTCCATCCTCTCATCCCTCTCTCTCTGCAGCAGGATGTGTGGGCAGCAGCAGCACCGGTGTCGCTCTCCTCTTCACGCCACTCAATGGGAGCATGGCGCCCCCCAGAGGCCAATCCCTCCACCTCCTCCACCTCCTCCTCCTCCTCCTCCTCCTCCTCCAGCAGCAACGGGACACATCATGAATATTTCACCAGGTTTAACTCCACTTAAAATATGCATTCTAATTGGGCCTAAGTGCCACAGCTCCACTCGAGGAAGCTTTCCACATTCTTTCCTCCCACTTTCCTCTAACTGACACGTTTCACACGCCTGATATATTTTCATAATGTTGCTTACTAATGTGTTTCTTCATTTCGCTGGAACTTGCTGAAGCTCTCTGGGCCTCAGAAGCCTCCTGGTTCTCAGCGGCGGCGTGTCGTGCAACATGGAGGCGACAGGGGAGAGACGCTCACACCACCTGGATCACAACACCGAGGCACTCAGGCAGAGGATGTGTGAGGCGTCAGCACAGAAACGCTTGGAGGGAAATCACATTCGTGTTTTAGTGCTTTACACTGTCACTGATGTGAACTCCCTTTAAACAATCACTGGAATATTGTTGCTGTGTTATTTATTTTTTGTTAGTGGGTCTAAATGTCTGTTTTATGAAGAATGTAACATCTGGAGTTAAGTTGCATCCACATCTGTCTCCATCCTGACTTCTGAGCTGTTTCTTACATTAGTTTCTCCTCCTCTGTTTAATATAAAATGTTTCGTCCCTGTTGAAGTTTTCTGTTCAAGCAACTGACACATTCTTCAGACCCAGCTTTTCAAAATAAAAGCTCTGTAATTCCTCTCGATATGAAACAGTAACAAAACAAACATCGTGCTTTTACTTTGAAAACAACTAGCTAAAGAGGAAGTGATTCTATGAAAGTAACCATGACGCAGATCAGCACCGTGATAAACCTTTGTGTGCAATGGGGCGTGGACAGAGTGTGACTGACAGCGAGTATCATCCAATAGGTTCAGGTGGGCGTGCAGGTGACCTTAACCTCTCAGTTAGGCTCCACCCCCAACTCCTCCAAATATGGTTACTTCTGGTGACAAGAAACCAAGATGGCGCCGGACAAACTGTCAAAGTGAGGCTTTAAAACAGCAGCTCACAAACCAGCAGGTGACGTCACGGAGGGTTGATATAAACCTCCAGCACGTTCTCTATCATCAACAAGACGTTCTGACAAGAAGCACTTTTTTATTTTCGCTTGTGCCACAGAAACATGTTTTTTAAAATAGTTTTCCAATGAAATACTAATTCTTCTTTTTCATAAGATGGATAAATTGATACTTTATTGATCCAGAGGGAAATTTAGGCATCGAGTAGCAAACAAAACAGTCAAACACAAGAGCATAAGAATAATAAAAGTCAGTCAGGCTGCGTCACTTGAAGTCCCACAATGCAACTGGGTTTGCATCGTATTCATTGCCTCTTCCCTGTTTATACTCGGGTCCATGGACTCAGCTCCAGTCAGTTTCCATGTAGCTGAAGCTCGGGGGGGGGTGTTTGTTTTCGCTGCTGCGTGGCGTGAGTAGGTGGCGGGTCGATGGTCACGCAGCGGTTCACAGGCAGTGGCGCTCTCAGTGCTCGCACAAGGACACGATGTTCCAGCAGAGAACAAAGCAAGTGACCCGGTGCTTTGCTGGAGCACCTGAACGGGGGGGGGGCAGTGCATGTTTAGTGCATTAGCAGGTGCAGTGCATCCAGGCCTGCACACGCTCTGACCACTCAGCTGACTAACAGCACATTGAGAACAAGCTGCACCTGAATCCAGCCGCCGCAGCGA